>NC_056731.1:338602491-338822491 GCF_019279795.1 Protopterus annectens | reverse complement strand
TACTTGGATAGAAGGAAGTTTCTCTGTTCACCTGTGAGAGAGGGGAGCTTTGAGCAGCCTATCTGTCCCTCGGAGGAGTAGTTTCAGCCCAGAAATTAGTAGTTTATTGGCCATTTTGGACTAATTTCTATCTCTTTCATTTCCCTGCTATAAATACTGCATTTGCCCAGTTTTGCATGCCGGGCAGCACCGGTTACCTAGGGTAAAACTATTCCCGGCTCCACAAGGTCTCATCTTCAATTTTTCCCTTGGAACTAGACAAACTTTCAACTTAAGTACTCAAGCCATTCATTTCTCAGCCCGGCACTTGCTCAAAACTTACAGGAAGCACTTATAAACCCTAGCACTAGACCCTACTGTACTGTAGAGAAGGACAAGGCTCTCTATTCGACCTTACCAGTTATCCAGTAAAACAGTTCACTGTACCTATCCAGGCATGTCCAAAGGGCAGTTTCAAGTATACTCTCCAGTCCAACCGGTGAATCTGGGCATTTTGAGGCAATGTTACAACTGCCTCATGTACACAGACAACCCCTACCACCAAACACTAATACATGCGAGAGAAGCAATTATACAACCAAACTGGAGGCTAAGCTCTCTCAACCCAATAATGGATCAGACAGTCCAGAGGAGAAGGGAAATACTTGCATCACACCACCAGTCTCACATAGACCCATTAAACCAGCACCAGCAAAAAACACATATAAATACATGTGAACATACTCAGAGACTCTAAATAAAAATCTGCAAAACTAACAGAGACCTCCAAAGCAAACATCAAAGCAACCTCCACCCCCCAACACAAAACCATGAAACACATACTTTACAAAACCAGTGTGCCATGCAATCACAGCCCTTAAGGTAAAATAACATAACCAACATACTAGTAATAGATGACTCTATAGTCAGGCACACTGAAGTCAAACTCACTAGGTGGAATAAAAAGAAGGTTACTGTTAACTGCCTGTCAGGTGCCAGGATCTACCACATAACACAAGCACTCATGTCACTCCAGAACAAGTACAAATATGACTCTGTCATTGTTCATGTTGGTGTGAATGTCCTGAGCAGTACCTCCCTGGGCTACATGAAAAGAGACATGGAGGAGCTCTCTGATCATGTAGCCCAGGCCGGTATGACCCTGACCCTGAGTAGCATCCTGCCCTCACCAAGAATGATACTACGATATAAAGAAAAAATTCTCAATTTCAACAATTGGCTAAGTTTCTTGTGTCTTTCAAAGGGGATCCAGTGTCTGTCCATTTGGGATGACATGCTTGACAAACCATGCTGCTTCACTAGAGATGGCTTGCACCTGTCACCCTAGGCTTTCAAATACTGGCTAGGCTCTTGCCACCCCCATAGTGCCTTTTTTAGGCAAAGCTCAAAAGACAAAACCACAGCCATAAATAGCACAAGTAACAAAAACTGAGGGTAATGCTACTCAATGCCAGAAGTCAAAACCTCAAAATGCACGCACTCGAGGCACTCCTCAGTATGGAGAAAATCAATATATGTGTAGTAACAGAAACTTGGTTTAAGGCTCCAGAGAGCACCCCAGCATTACCAGGCTACAACTGATACCTTACATTTCGGCCACAGAACCAAAACCAAAATACAAAAGGTGGGGGTGTATCCATATTCATCAAGGATACCCACATTTCCAGGTTAGTGGCACAGCTCGATGCTTCAGAGATCATCCACATGCAACTAGCAATGGGCAAAACTGCAATTCAAATTGTAGCTTGCTACAGATCGCCCACCATGTCCCAGGACCCCCATTCCATGGTTCTGGAAATACTGGGAAACATAAAGGTCCTATCAAACACCCTAATATTGGGTGATTTCAATTACCCAAACATTAACTGGGAGAACTACTCAAGTACTGATTCCCTTGCCCAACATTTCCTAGAATTTATAAACTCAAATGCCCTGATTCAACTGGTCAACACTCCCACCAGAGGTGACAGCATATTGGATCTGGTCATCACCAACATGGGCAACCAGTGTTCCACACCGGAAGTCAACCCCTTGCTGGTTAGATCTGACCATAAAGAAATCACTTTGAATATACACATTCCGCCCCCATCCCCGGACAAGGAAACCACTGTGAAAAACTTTTCAAAAGCAAACTTCACGTTACTTAAGACCAAGATGGAAAGTTTCAAAGCCCCTATGCTGAAGGATAATCCTGTCCAAGCGGCAAAATCCTTTACTAATGCATTCTACGGGCACCTACAAGAATGCATGGATCATGCCAGGCCAAGAAAAACCAAGATTCACTCCTCCAATAAAAGGAAACCAGTCTGGTGGACTCCTGCCATAAACAAGCTACACAATAGAAGGAGGGAACTAGTACAGAAAAGAGTAAAATCCCAAGAAGGGAAGGCATCCCTGATCAGTATCAGCAAGAAACCATGATCCCTCATAAAGTCATCCAAGGAGAGCTTTATAAGAAAAATTGCCAAGGACTCCAAAGATAACCACAAGGCATTATTTAGCTATGTCAAGAATCTAAGTGGCAATGTTCAGATCTGCTCGGGGTTAGTGCAGAATGGCACAAAATACACTGAACCGACAGATATTGCCAACATCCTGGCAAACAGGTTCAGTGCAAACTTCACCCCTCTCTCACCCCCAAAAGGGCTCATAACCATACCAGAATGTAGAGTCCCTGAAATCACAGATACTCAGGTTAAAACAGCCCTCTCCAAAGCCAAAAACACAGCATCAATGGGATCGGACGGTGTTCCAGGCTGCATCCTACACAAGTTCAAATACGAACTAACCCCTCACCTAAACACACTGTTCAAACTCAGCCTCTTCACAGGCTATGTACCCATAGAGTGGTGCACAGCAATGGTTATTTCATTCCACAAAGGTGGAACCACAACAGACCCTGGGAACTATCACCCTATAAGCCTGACTAGCTTGGTCTGCAAGGCTATGGAGCACATCATCATGGAACTCATTAACAGAGACATTGAGAACCTCCAAACACTGGACCCTACCCAGTTCAGCTTTGTTAAGGGCAGATCATGCCTCCTAAACCTGGTGGATGTCTTTGAGATATTTACCAAGGCTACAGATGAGGAAAAGGTAGTACACACAGCCTACCTATACCTCACTAAGACCTTCAACACCATTCCCCATTCTGGTATTATAGACAAGCTCACCAGCCTGAACATAAACCCCTATGTCACAAGATGGGTTGCTAACTGGTTCATGGACAGAACCCACATGGAGAGAGTTGCAGGATCCAGGACCGACTAAACCGGTTACAAGTGGCATTCCCCAGGGCTCAGTCCTAGGATCCCTCCTGTTTGGCATATACTTCTCAGAGGTACAGGCAAACACAGGAGGACTATGGCTGACCAAGTTTGCAGATGACTGCAAACTAGGAGCTATAATTGACTCCCCGGCTGACAAAGACATTCTCCAAAAGGGTCTCACTGAGATGGATACCTGGTGTCAAAATCATGGCCTCAAGGTAAATGCCAAAAAGTGCGTAGTCATCCCCTTTGGAAAAAACAGAGTACCCACAAACTACCACATAGGTGGTAGTCCCCTAAGTACGGAAGACGTAATAAGGGATCTGGGGACCCAAGTAGATAGTAATCTCACCTTTGATAATCACATTGCCAAAGTGGTTAGAAAATCCTTCTACGTGGCCCACCTAATCACAAAAGGGTTCACATCCAGATCAAAAGAGTTCATTGTGGCCCTCTTCTCATTACTCATCAGACCCATCATAGAGTACAATGCCCCATTTGGGATGTACCTTACAAGACATTTGAAACAGCTGGAAATACCACAGAAGTACCTCACCAAGATGATCACTGGCCTCAAACAGATGCTCTGTGCAGCTCGACTGAAGAAACTCCAGCTGTACTTGGTTGCATACCGCCTACTCAGAGGTGATCTCTGCCTGACATACAAGGCCATGTCCAACCCAGAATTGATGGACATACTCCACCTAAAGAAAACCTTATCCCCTCGAGCCACACACTCTAGGGATCTAAACCTCACCACAACAATAAATAGGACATGCTGGAGGGATAGATTTCTGTCCCAGAGACTTCCCATGCTTTGGAACAAGATTCCAATCTACATTAGGCAGAGCTCCTCCCTAACTCTTTTCAAAAGAAACCTTTACGAGTGGATGGGAAACAGAAAGTTTACCCCGGGGATCACTTCAGTGGCTCTGCTGGACAGAGGCACAGGAAACTAATCTAAGGGGGCAGCAAAAGCCAACACATTCTGGCTAGGCTTATAAATGCCTTTGGGCAGATAGCCTAGTTCCTACTTATGAACCTATGAACCTATGGTAAATGGGGTGAAATAGCCAGGTAATGGGACATTGGAATGGCTGCGGGGGACTCTGGTGCCATATTTTGGTTGTCTGTTCTTCAGTTTGCATTTGAAAGTTGGTATCCCACAATTCCAGTGGCATGGGTGGGGTTACATAATTGTATATGCAAATGTTATGTTAATCAGTGTACCAATTTTTACCTATTTTTCATGGGCCTTCTCCAGATTTTTTATGTTTCCAGGTTGAGAGGTATGCACAGAGAGACACTACCTGTGAAACTTTTTCCAATATTTCAGTGGAAAATGGAGTGAAGGAAGGGAGCATGAGAGCTGACTAGAATAGAGAGTACATTGGAAATGAAGCACTGACAATATTTGGGAGATGGAGATGAACAGCAATAAAACCAATAACTTAATGTGGGATTACAATGCAATAATTATATGTGTGAAATATGACAGAACAAAAATATGGAAATATTGGACTTTTTCAGATTTGTTGGACTTGTAGGGGACTTTAATGACATGACATATGACATATGCTTAATGTTCAAAAACTGCTTTGAGGAGGGGAAGAGGAGAGAGAAAGTTAATTGTATGTGAAGATTTTTTTTCTTATTAGTAGCACTGTTTTTGTGGTGTATGCTTCTTTACATTCTATAAAGAAAAGTTTTCTCAGTTATTTTAAGTGTAATGGGGAATGTAAACAGGTGCTGTGTTTTTCTTTCTTCCATCTCTCTCTTCAGTTTTAAGAAATATAGGCAATGCAATGAAAAAAGCCTGGTTAGAAGAGCATGAAAAAAGAAAAATGAATCTGCTTTTTCTCATTCTTGCATGGGGAAATGACCGGATTAAAGATCTTAGATTGATTTAATAAGTTTTAAGAGAAAGCAAGTAAATGACAAATATTGAATTTTATGAGTTTTTTTCTCCCAAAAACGTGTGGTCAGTAGCAATTCTGCAGCTGGTCTTTGTTTCCATGGAAATGGTCCGATAAAGTGAAACTGTCTGCCTGGTTCTTGTGTCTTCATGGAGTTAATCTGATAAAAAGAAACTAGCTACAGGCTGGTGGAGAGTGATTGGCTGAAGGAAAAAAAATGAATTGAGAAATTGGCTAGGACATAATGTTCTCTGAAGGCATCCATGGGTTTTCCCAGCTGAGAGAGCTATAAAGAAAAGACAAAAACTAATTAGCACTTAGTAGAACCACAGGTTACACCATGCATCTTAGCATGTTTAATCTTTCTTTTAGGTTAACTCAAATTTGTGAGTGTGGCTATTAGTTTGTGATTTTTGTTCCTATTAGGAGAGTAAAACTTCAGTATTTGAAGATGTACATAGTTATGTGTTAGTATTAAGTTAATAGGTTTAAGGGGGTATTGGGCATGTGTGCTTTTTGTTTGAGGGCTTTCAGTAAAACAGAGTTTTGTAAGATGTGACATAAGCTCAAATTGATATGACAAGAAACACCTGTATAAAAGTTCAACCTGTCAGTGTATTCATGTAACACAAAAGCTGGAACTAGGCATTTAAGAAAAAAGGTGTTGTAGGTAAAAGGTGGGTTAATAACTTTTTAATACAATGATGCTTTCTGTAATGTCTTTAAATGTCAACGGTCTCACAGATAAATACAAAAAAGAAAGAGTAGTGAACTATATTAAAAAATGTAGAGTGCAAGTAATTATGTTACAGGGGAGACACTTAAAAAGAACTGAACATATGAATTTGATAAAGGTTTTCAGGATGGTTATTCAGTGGAATACCTGGGACAAAGGAAAAGAGGATTACTTATAAATTGCAAGAGGAGCTCCAATAGTGATAGAAGAGGATAAAAATATAATAATGGTGTATTTTGTAGTGCTAAGAGGCTACTGGCAAGGGAGAAGGGTTATACTGGCATGTATTTATATTCTACCTAAAATTGCTATAATGGAATCTAAGAAAATTCTGGGAGAAATAACCCATTTTCAGCAAGAAATATTACTTATAGGTGTGTACTGGAATGTAATTTGCAACATTGAAGGTGTATCTGGAGGGCCCAGAAGTGAAAGTATAACAAAGGAGGGTAGAGTTTTGAAGAAATGTATGAAAATATTCAGCATGGAAGATGTGAATTCAGTAATAGTTTGGAGTGAATTTTACATATTATTCTCAAAAGTATAAAAACTGGGCTAGGCTATAGAGAATTTACATTCCTCAGGAACATGTGCATTTAATTGAAGGTCTTGATACGCACCCAATAACTATTTCAGATCATGTGCCAATAATAACTAAAATAAATACACAGGGTATTCTAATAAAACTGAGACAATGGCACTTTCCCACCTATCTGTTGAAAAGAGAGTAATTTAACAAATGCGTAGTGGAGATTATTCAGGAGTTGTTATAGAAGATAGAAATATATTCTGAAAATATAGCTAAATTAAGGTGGAATTTAAAAATAGGATGAAAATAAAAGAAAGAGAGCTATGGTTAAGAAGTACTAAGAGTTATTTAGATGGACTACTGACAAATAGTAAAGTATTGCAGAATGGGGGAATCTTGCAGAACTAGAAGAGGACCAACTGCAGAATGCTAATCAGAAAATAAGGGATTACCTCTGTAATATGCACAAGTTTAGAAAGATTGCTGTTAAACAACTATTTTTTGATAATAACAGTAGAGCAAAAACTTTTAGCACAACGACTCCGGCAACAGAAAGTAGAAAGAACTACAACAAGGAAGGTAATGAGATCCTGTAGAAGTATTGGAAATCTTTTGATACAAAGCAGAGAAATATGGCAATCAAGAAAATAGACAAATGGAAATATTTATAGAAGAATTAAATATGTCATGGTTAGAGGTAGATGAGGCTCAATTACTAACTGTTAGGATAGGAAGAGATGAGAAAAATTGTGATGTATTCTACAGGAAAGTCCCCAGGAATACATGATATTCCTGAGGAAGCTAGGAGGGAAAATGCTGATAAAGCTCTAGAAGGTTTTGTTTGACAGTATTTTAAGAGGAAGAGAAGTACCAACATACTGGAAGAAAGCAGTGGTAGCTGTAATACCTAAAGAGGGTAAAGATCCATTAGATCCAGCTTCATACAGGCCCATTTCAATACTAAACTATGATGATAAAGTGTCATGTTTATAATCCCTAAAAGAATGACATAAGTAATGCCAAGATTGGTAGACATGGATCAATGTGATTTTGTGGAGTGGAGGCAAATATTTTAAAATGTTAACAGAACACTGATGATCCAAAGGGAAGCAGAATGTAAGAAGATACCATTGCTGTTGGTGGGTCTTGATGCAGAGAACGCATTTGACAGAGTAAGCTGGGACTTTATGAGCAGGGCAATGGAAGCACTTACATTTCCTGAAGAAAAAATTATAAGGTTGATTAGGAGGAGATATGAGAGATCGGAGGCAAAAATTAAAGTGGGTGGGGTCATCTTTCCCATTTGCTGTTTGCATTATATTTAGAACCACTGGCAAAGAAAATAAGGGACTCATAAATTCAAGGATATAATTGGTATGGTAGTCAAGAAAAGCTGGCTCTGTTTGCAGATATTATTTTATACCTGACAAAACCAAAAAGAGACATTACAGTATTCCAGAACATTTTGAGACAGTTTTAGATTTTTTTGGGATGCAAAATTAATGAAGCTAAAACAAGGGTAAGAGCAGTAAATTATGTACCCACACACAAATTGCTTCTGCAATATCCATACTTATGGGGAGATTAAATATTTAAGAGTGGATTAAAAATGATTCTGGTGTGGCAGCTAAGGATATGTGGCAAGAGACTAAAAACATAATACAAAAGCTAAGAAAATGGAAGTTTTGTTATATGGATATGGATAGTAAGATACAAGCAGTCAAAATGTTTAGTCCCCTTAATCTTGTACGCAGGTGAGGCATATTTTTATCAACCGAGGAGAAGTTGTGGATAGCAATTAATAAAGAGCTGAATGACTTTATCTGGGAGGTGAAGACTGCAAGAGTCAACTGGGATAAGCTGATTCTTCCAGTAGGACACAGCAGAATGGTGATTACCCAATTTGAAGGGGTATTTCAAAGCTACACAGTTAATGTTCCTATACATAGCACAAGCAGAACACTATAATTTAAAGTGGAAAGGGACGGTGAAACAGGGGAAAAGCTCAAGAAACAAGGAGAAATTGGGATTTTGTTATTCTCCTTAAAGGCCTCCATCCAATAATCATACAAAATATTATATCCATAAAGTAGCAGAAAGTATTCTAAGAACTAAGCCAACATGGGATTGGAGAAAGGAGATTCTGTCAATAGGGATGACTGCAATTAGGAATATAGAAAATATGCAAGTGGGTGCTGGAATTTATTGAAGAAAACTGGCAAAGGAATCAAGGTACTGGGAACAGATAACTAGAGAGGGAAAGGTACTAGAATGGAAAAAGGCCAAGAATTTATTTGGACTGCAGATTAGAGCTTGCCTTCCCTGTCATGAGTGATGTCAGAGTATAGGCAAAGAGAAAGAAATAGGGGGTCCTAAAATGGAAGACCAGCACTGGTAGAGCTTTTAGTAGAATCTAGAACAGAAGCTGCCATTAAAGGAATAATTTGTAGAGCATATATAATATTGTATGATAACTATAAGAATCAATCAGAGGAGGTTAGAAAGGATTGGAAAAAGAGATTGGATAAGCAGTTTACAAAGAAACAATGGGTGTATATATGTATGTCTCCCAAATATGCAGCAAAAAGGATTTTGGAAATGTTTACATTGACATTTTTATACCCCAAGCAAACTTCAGGGAATTTTTCCTCAAGTAGGCAGCAAATATTGGAGGTGTGATGGGGAAGAGGTACTTGGGGACATATTTTCTGGGAGTATGGTCATTGGTGGACTTTAAGCATTCCCTGAGGGATGCACTGTCTAAGATGCTGGGTGGGCGGATTGGTGTGACAAGGGAGATGAGTCTTCTGAGCTATGATATGGAATCGGAATTGCCTAGACATTGTAAGGCCTTGCTGTATCTAATTATGGTGGCTGCCAAAAAAGCAATTACTAGAAAATTGAAATCAAAATATAAACCAACTATACTATAAGTAGTGAATATAATACAGAGCTAAAACAACTGGAATTGAGATATTTAGAAAAGAGTAGGAGCAAACTACATAGGAAAAAACAGGAATTGTGGGAACAATTCATACAGGGAAGGAATGAGGTTTAAAAGAAGGCAGGACTTGAATGAGCTATGCAATGTTTGACTGAAAATGATTGGGTAGATTATCAGTGATGTATAATGTTTGCATCTGGTAGTGTCAATATGGTTTGCGATGTAAAATGCTTGCAACTAGGAGTTTGTCTGTGTGGTTCGTTTTCATTTATATAAATGTACGATTGCTTATGTCGTAAATGATGGTTTAATAAAGATGTTTCTTATTTAAAAAAAAAGTCAGGAACTGAATAATTTATGTAATATTGCTTAGGTTATATATAGCAGTATATGTAAAGTATAATGTTTGTTAATGTTAATTATTTTAACCAGGATAGACTTCAGCTTACAGAATACGCTTGGATTATAAGACTGCATTTTCAAGCTCACTATTCATATCACCCCCCCTAATGTTCTTACTAATAACATTAATAACTCTAAATTTAAAGGTATGCTCAATGTTATTATCATGAATAATGAGCTTGAAAATGCAGAATACGCTTTGATTATAAGACTGCAAGCTGACATTTATCCTGGTTTAAATAATGCAGTCAGCTTGAAACCAGTTTTACATAAAAAAACGACAGAAGCTGCATTAAGTTCAAGTATTTTAAAAGATTATTTTAAAAGATGTTTTCTATTTTTGTAAATGTATTATATTTGTATATGTATATAGTTTTAAATGTTTTAAATGCCTTTCTTGTATATGTGTATTACTATTTGCTGGCTGTGTCACATGTTTTATGGCTTTTATCTATTTAAGTGTTGATTGTTGTAATTTGAATAAGCACTGAAGAAGGAGAAACCTGAAAGCTTTGCTATCTCTGACTTTTGGATTTAATTAAATGTTGCGGAACGTTTCTGTGGTTCTTTTATTGCTCCTGTCCATTATTCACCAGAGGTATTTCATTTTATGGGTGTTGCTCAGTCCCTTCAGGAACAACTCTCTTTTCCAGAGGTGCTTTGTGACCATTTGACTCTGGGTACTATTCAAGAGGTGCCAGTGTCCTAAAGAGAGAGGGGAGGGGTTTACTCCAGGATGTTGCTAGTACAAAGAAAAGATGGTACTTGGAGACCAGTTCTAGGCCTCTCTCATCTAAACCCTTTTCTGAAGGTGCCCTCCTTTCGAAGGTTATCCCTTCAGACTTTGTTCCCTCTCTTGCTTCCTCAGGCTTATATGGTGGCTCTGTATCTCAAGGATGCTTATCTCCATATCCTGATCCTGAAAAGGGGATGGAAGTTTTTGTTTGTCTGTTGCTTCCTGGCATTTTCAGTTCTCTGCTTTGCCCTTTGGCCTTTCTACTGCCTCAGGTAGTGTTCATCAAATGCCTTGCTCCTCTGATTGCTTTTTGCAGGATTCAGGGGCTCCAAGTATTTCCTTACTTGGGTGACCTGTTTCAGGCATCCTCTCCAGAGATCCTGTTGCAAAATCTTCATTTTGCCATTTCCCCTTCTGTAAAGTCTGGGGTTCGCAATAAACTTCAAAAAGTCTTTTCTGACTCCTTCTCAAGGCCATGTTTTTTCTAGGGTGCAAAATCCAGATGGTGCCTAATCTGACATCCCTGTCTCCTTCCAAGGTCTTGACACCTGTTTCTTTCTTTCAAACTCTTCTTTCTATGGCCTCTGTTACAGCCAGGGAGTTTGAGAGCTCTGGGATTCATGGTATTCACTATCCCTATGCTCCTTCTGGCCAAACTCCACCTGAGAAAGTTTCAGTGGTTTCTGAAGTCAGTTTGGCTTCAACATGCTAGAATTTGTAGTTCCTCTTCTACCTTGTCTCAAGAAGTAACTTCACTGGTGGATCCAGCAGTTGTCACTAAATCCAGGCCTACCTTTTTATCTCCCTCTTCTCGCTCAGGAGCTGTTCACAGATTCATAAGTTCGTAGGTGGGTACCAGGCTATCAGCCCTGGGGCCTATATAAGCCTAACCAAAAAGGTTCCCTGGCTTTTGCCACCCAAGAAAATTATTTTCCTGTGCCCCTGTCGAGCAGTGCCACAGAAGTGGTCCTCAGAGTGAATTTTTAATTTCCCATCCAGTCAAGATTTTTTTTAGAGGGCCAATGAGGAGCTTTGCTTGACATGAATGGGTAGTTTGTTCCAGAGTATGGGAAGTCTCTGGGACAGGAATCTATCCCTCCAGCATGTTCTGTTGATTGTGGTGACAATATTTAGGTCCCTGGAGCATGTGGTACAGAGAGATTTGGATTTCTTTAAGTGTAGCATGTCCAACAGCTCTGGGTTTGACATAGCTTTGTATGTTAGGCAGAGATCACCTCTGAGTAGGCGATATGCAACGGAGTAGAGTTGGAGTTTTTTGAGGCGGTCCGCGTATGGCATCTGTTTGAGACCGGTAATCCTCTTAGTGAGGTATTTCTGTGGCCTTTCCAATTGTTGTAGCTGTCTTGTGAGATACATGCCAAATGGGGCATTGTACTCTATAATGGGTCTGATGATGGATGAGTAGAGAGGAACAATGACCTCCTTTTTTTCTAGAGTAGAACTCTTTTGTGATGAGGTGTGCCATGTAGAAGGCTTTCCTGACTACTATGGTGATGTGGTTATCAAAGGAGAGACTACTGTCCACCTGTTTCCCGAGGTCTCTTATCACACTTTCGGTGTTTAGTGAGCTACCACCTACGTGGTAGTTCATGGGTACTGAGTTTTTCCCAAAGGGGATGACAATGCATTTCTTGGCATTGAGCTTGAGGCCATGACTTTGACACCAAGCCTCTGTCTCTGTGAGGCCTTTTTGTAGAATGTCTGCATCATTAGGTGATTCTATTATGGCTCCTAGTTTTCAGTCATCTACGAACTTTGTTAGCCAAAGGCCTTCTGCGTTGGCCTACACTTCAGAGAAGTAGATGCCAAACAGGAGAGGACCCAGGACTGAACCCTGTGGTACTCTACTCGTCACTGCTCTGAAGTTGGACTTGGAGTCGGCTACTTTTACTGTGTGGGTTCTGTCAGTGAGCCAGTTAGCTACCCATCTTGTGACATAGGGATTTATGCCCAGTTTAGTGAGTTTATCTATAATTCCAGTGTGGAGGATGGTATCGAAAGCCTTGGCGAGGTCAAGATAGGCTGTGTGCACTACCTTGCCCTCATCTACGGCTCTGGTGACTGCTTCAAAGAAGTCAATCAGGTTTAGTAGACATGATCTACCTTTTACAAACTCAAACTGAGTGGGGTCCAGGGTTTGGAGGTTATCTATGTCTTTGTTTATAAGCTCCAAGATGATACATTCCATGGCCTTGCAGACCAGGCTCATCAGACTAATGGGGTGGTAGTTTCTGGGGTCCATGCTGGCACCCCTTTTGTGGAGTGGGATAACCATTGCTATGCACCATTCAGTAGGCACATAGCCTGAGGTGAGGCTATAATTGAACATGGTACTTAGGTGGGGTGCCAGTTCGTTCTGTAGTTCATGCAGTACACAGCCTGGGATGTTGTCTGGTCCCATGGATGCTGTGTTCTTGGCTTTGGAGAGTGCGGTGTTTACTTGTTCATCCGTGATTACGGGGGCTTTAAATTCTTCCGGTATTAAGATGGGCCCTTTGGAGGGGGGGGGGTAAAGTTAGCACTGAACCTATCTGCCAGGATATTGGCAATATCGGTTGGTTCTGTATATTTAGTGCCACTGTGCTGTAGCTCGGAGCAGATCTGAGTGTTGCCATTGAGATTCTTGACATAGCTGTAGAATGCTTTGTGGTTGTCTTTGGAATCAGTGGCGATTTTATTTTCATAACTGGCTTTGGAGGATTTTATGAGAGATCTCAGCTTCTTACTGAGGCTGACCAGGGAGTTCCTCCAATCTTGGGATTTTACTCTTTTTTGCAACAGCTTCTTCCTTCTGTTGTAGAATTTGTTTATGGCAGGGGACCATCAGATTGGCTTCCTTTTTTTGGAGGCTAGCATCTTGGTACTGTTGGGCATGGCATGATCCATGCACTTGTGTATGTGCTTATGCAGTGCATTTGTGTAATTTTCAGCAGTTGTACCTCTATTTTCCGTCTGCACGGGTGTTGTGAAGTTTGCCACTTCTGTCTTAAGAAGCATGAAGTTGGCTTTGGAGTAGTTTTTGATGGTGGTTTCCTTAATGGAGGTGGGGGTGTGATATGGATGTCTAGGGTGATTAGCATGTGGTGGGATCTGACCAGCGAGGAGTTGACCTCTGGCATGGAACACCAGTTACTCATATTGGTAATGACCAGGTACAGGATATTGCTACCCCTGGTGGGGGTGTGGAAAAGCTGATCCAAGGCATTAGAATTTATGAATTCCAGAAAACATTGAGCGAATGAGTTGCTACATGAGTAGTTTTCCCAGTTGATGGTGGGATAGTTAAAATCACCCATAATTAACGTATTGGGTTGTACCTTAATATTTTCCAGTATCCTAAGAAATGAAGAGTGGGAATCCTGAGGCATGGTGGGGGATCTGTAATAAGCTACAACCTGGACTGGAGTCTTGCCCAGTGTTAGTTGCACTTGGATAATTTTGGATGCATTATGTTGAACAACTAGCCTGGAGGTGTGGATAATCTTAATGAATATGAACACACCTTCACCTTTAGTGTTTCTTTCCAAGTTAGGTGGCTGAAATGTGTGGTATGAATTATAGCCTGGTAATGCAGGAGTGCTCTCTGGAGCCTTGAACCAGGTCTCTGTCACTGCACAGATGTCGATGTTCTCCATTTTAAGGAGGGCCTCGCGTGAGTGCATTTTCAGGTTTAGACTTCTAGCATTGAATAGCATTACCCTCGGTGTTTGCTTGCTTGTATCTGTTATGATGGTGAATTTGGCATTTGAACCTTGCCTAAAAAAGGCACTATAGGGGTGGCAAGAGTCTTAGCCAGTATCTGGAATCCCAGGGGAGACAGGTGCAGGCTATCTCTGGCAAAGCATCATGGTCTGTCGACCATGTCATCCCAGGCAGACAGATGCATGATCCCCTTAGAATGACACCAGAAGCTTAGCCAATTGTTGAAGTCAATCATTTTGTCCTTGTACTGTGGTATCATTCTGGGCAATGGCAGGATGCTACTCAGGCCTAGGGTCATACCTGCCTGGGCTACAAGATCTGAGAGCTCCTCCTTGTCTCTTTTCATGTAGTCCAGGGAAGTATGTCTCAGGTCATTCACACCAACATGGACAATGACAGAGTCATATTTGTACTTGTTGTGGAGTGACCTGAGTGTATGCATTATGTGGCCGATCCTGGCACCTGACAGGCAGCTGACAGTAACTTTCACCTTGTTTATCCTGGTGAGTGGGACCAGTGTGCCTGACTATAGAGTCAACTATGACTAGTGTATTGGGTCCGTTGTTTTGCTTTATTGGCTGAGGTTGAGTGGCACACTGATTTTGTGGGCTATGTATCATTTGGTTAGTGTTGGTAGGTGGTGGTTGTCTGTGTTTCAGCTTGGGAGGTTTCTGTTGCTTGGGCAGGTTTTTATTGAGAGCCTCCATGAATGTGGGTGTGTGCTTTTTGTTTCTATGTGTGGGTTTTGAAGGACTATGTGTTGAGTGTGGTGTAGTGCAGGTGTTAACCTTCTCCTCTTGACTGTCTAGTCCAGTCCTGGCTGGAGAGAGCTTGGCTTCCAGTTTGGCTATATAAGTGCATCTCTCACAGGTTGTAGTGTTGGGTGGTAGGAGAAGAGGTTTGTCAGTGTACATGAGACAATTGCTACATTGCCCCAGGATGCCCAGATTCATCAGGTGGACAGAAGAAAACACCAGGAGATTACCCATGGACATGCCTGGATAAGTGCTTATTTATTTAAGTACTAAGAACTGTTTTCCTCTTGACAAGTCAGGACAGTCAAGTGCTGTAGTCATTTGTAGTTTATTTAGTACTTATAATGAGTTCTGAGCAAGTGCTGAGCAAAAGGAAACCATTTTGAGTGCTGAAACTAAAAAAACTGACTAGTTCTAGCTAAAACTAGCTAGTTTTAGCACTAATCCCAAGAAGAGAAGCAGGTTTGGTGATCCACAGTCTTGTCCCAGATGATGCAAGGGTCTGGAGGCTTGTAGCCTTTTTCTGGTAGATGCCTCGAATAGCAACCAGACCGTCAGGTATGTTAAGCACAGACACTCGCTCTCCAACCAGAAAGAGTCAGGTATCAATGCACTCTGCTCCTACTCTCACCAGGATCAGAATATAAGATGCTTCAGATGTGGGATGGGGAGCAGCTTTTGGCTCCCTAAAGGTGCAGGGGGTTTGGTCACCTCTTCAACAGAAAGAGCACATCAGTATCAAAGAAATGAGAGCTTTTCTGCTAGTGTTTCAGGCTTTTCATCTTCTCTTTCTCCCCCGAACCTCTCAAGGTATTTACAGACAATACCACAGTGATGTGGTATGTAAACAGATGGGGGGGTGGGGGTGGCACAAAATCTTAACTTTGCCTGTTGGCACTCCAAGTGTGGGATCTTGTTGTCCAGTATCAAGTGACACTTGAGGCAGTTTGCATTCCCTCAGGTCAAAACATTGTGGCAGACACTCTTTGCGAGTTCTTAACTCAATCCCACAAATGGATACTTCACAGGGATGTGTTTCTGGACATTGTCCACCAGTGGGGTACTCGTCAAATAGATCTTTTTGCCTCCCCTCTGAACAGACAGCTTCCTCTATTTTGTGCCAGTGTCCCAGGTCCTCTGGTTTGATAGGTGGCCACTCTATATTTTTATTGGAAGGGGATGTTTCTTGACCCCCCTCATTCCAAATGTCCTGTTCATTTGATGTAGCTATAACACCTGAACCCCTCATAGGTGAAATTAAGCTAAAATTTTCACCAAAGCTAAGTATACCCTCCTAAGGGAAGGCATAAATTTCCACATTCCTTTTCCTACAGATGGCATTGACAACTTTACTAAGGTATTCACAAATGCCCTGTAGAAACACTTACACAAATGTATTGATACAACTGTACCTGATAGGATCAAAGCAAGATCCTCAAGAAAAAAACAAGCCTCCTTGGGGGACATCTAGCTTATACTTATGTTATACAACAAGAGGAGGAAGTTGCTGTCGAAGAATAAAAAAGAAATGTCCCAGCACTGGAAGAACACCCTCCCCTGCTTGAACAAACAAATAAGACAACTTGTAAAAGGCAACGTAGAAAAAAAAATTTAGCAACTATAGCTAACGATAACCATAAGGCATTCTTCAGCTATAACTGTAACCTAAACGTTAGGACCCAAACATGTGCCGAACTAGCTGTTGATGGCATCACTCATGCTGATCCTGGGAAAATAACTAACCTATTAGCTGACAAGTTTGATGAAATTTTCATCCCCCTGTCCCCTCCAAACATTCCACAAAGCATTCCAACTACATTTCCCCCACCTTGCATCTCCAAAGAGCAAGTCATTAATGCTCTCTCCAAGGCCAAAATCACAGCCTCTATGGGACCAGATGGCATCCCAGGTTGGGTTTTTAAATGGTTTAAAACACGAGTTAGCAACTCCATTTAGGTACTCTCTTCTACCACAGCCTGAGTACTGGTTTTGACCCTGCTGAATGGAAAACAGCAACAGTCATCCCCTTTCATAAATGGGATACACCAACAGACCCTGGGAACTACAGACCCATAAGTTTAATCAGCCTTATATGTAAGGCCATGGACCCTATAAAGAAGGATGTAGGTGATTTCCAAACCTTGGTTTTGTCAAAGGCAAGTCATGCTGTTAAAAACCTGGTGGACTTCTTTGAAAGCATCACCAAAGCCATAGACTAAGACAAATCTGTGCATACAGCCTACCTTGAGTTAGCCAAGACCTTTGACACAATCCCACATTCAGGCATCATTGATAAACTCTCCCAGTTGAATATCATCCCTTATGTCATCAGGTGGCTTGCTAACTGGCTCACTGACAGTCACACACACAGTCAGAGTTGGGGACTTTATCTCAACCAGCAGACATGTCACAGTGGGGCTCCACAGGGGTCAATGCTGGGCCCCCTATTGTTTGGCATATACTTCTCAGACGTTCAGGCCAAAACAGAGGGGCTGTGGCTAACTGCATTTGCTGACAACTGCAAATTAGGTGCAGTCATTGAATCAACCCAAGAAATAACAATCCTGCTGCAGTAAAATGATGTGGAGACTTGCAGAGACTGGTAGAAGAAATACTTTATTCAAACCAAACAGTTAGGCGCTTTCATCCTATTTTTTTTCAAAGACGTCATCAGAACTTATTGAACACAGACAAAATTCTTTAAATAAAAAGGCAACGTGGTATATCAGACCTTCTAAATTTATTGTTAGTGCTTTCGGGCATAACAATGTCCAGCCTTCTTCAGACAAAAAACATGAAAGAAAAACTTTCTTGGTTTAAATAAACCACCAACAGTGACATCATCAGATCATAAATTCATAATTAAAGAAATATTACACATAACTAAAACATAATAAGTATATACATATATATATATATATATATATATATATATATATATATATATATATATATATATAAAAACGGGTCTACCTGATAAGATCTACAAGCAAAAACACCGACAATGAGATCACCGACACAGGAAGACCGACAATGGAAATAATTGACAGTTTGAAATCCCGATGCTGAAAACACCGACATGGAAAACGAGCACGACTGTGTAAGCATGTGATAGTGACAGACTTTAGGGTTAGGGTGTGTGTAAGGTAAGTGTACGATAGTGACGGACTTTAGGATTAGGGTGCAGGTAAGGAAAGTGTGCGTTAGTGATGGACTTTAGGGTTAGGGTGCGGGTAAGGTAAGTGTGCGATAGTGACGGACTTTAGGGTTAGGGTGCAGATAAAGTAAGTGAGTGATAGTGATGGAATTTAGGGTTAGGGTGCGTGTAAGGTAAGTGTGTGATAGTGACGGACTTTAGGGTTAGGGTGCGGGTAAGGTAAGTGTGTGAGAGTGACGGACTTTAGGGTTAGGGTGCGGGTAAGGTAAGTGTGCGATAGTGATGGACTTTAGGGTTAGGGTGCGGGTAAGGTAAGTGTGCGATAGTGACGGACCTTAGGGTTAGGGCTTGGGTTAAGGTTAGTGCATAGATAGTTGTGTATGTAAGGTTTAGTGTAGGTTTGTAAGGTTTTTGGTGTGCTTGTGCTGTGTGTGTGTTTTTTGGAACAGCAAATTTGTTTTGTTTTGTTGACTGTCAGGATTGTGCTTTGTCAGGCATGTAAACTTTCGTGTTTTTACACTTTCGGTTTTGTGGTGTCGGTGATCTCATTGTTGGTGTTTTCGCTTGTCGGTCTTATCAGGTAGATCCATAAACACATATATATGTATATATTCTTATGTTTATATAAATAAACACCCTCTCTAAAACATATAAAAATACATTTAACTACAGTATGAAAATCTTAAACATGTCTCTAAGACAAGGTAAAAAAGTGAGTTCTTAACAAGTTAACGTCTTTCCAAAGATTTTAATCTTAATAAACATTTTAAGGAACATGACTCATTTAAACCTGGGTACATATAAGCATTTGTTAGGACTTGCCACCATAATTCTCTTTGCTCCAATAATAATTGCCATGGCCCACCTCTAATGCTGTCTTTAACCTGCTCTATCACAAGAAATAAAAAGGAATGCTCAGAAAATTGAATTATATGCTTTGCTTGTGGATTATTACAATCTTGCTTATGTATGCTGTACTGATGTTCATAAATTCGTTGATTCAACTGTCTTTCAGTTTTTCCTATATAAAACTGTGGACAGCTTTGGCACTCAGCTAAATAAACCACTCCTGGGCTGTTGCAATTATATCTACCACTAATGGAATAGGTAAAATTTCTTATTGTAAACCTGATTGAAGTTTTGATAAATTTGCAATAATTGCAACATCCACATTTTAACATACCCCCAGTTCTATGCTTACTATGTAAGTCTCTCTCAATAAAATTTTTAAGATTAAAGCCTCTTTTATAAATTATTTTAGGTGCTTCTGGGACTTTGGCTCTAATTTGGGCATCATCAGTAAGCACAGCTCAATTTTTACATAAGATATTTGCTATTTGTTTTGCATCAAGTGAAAATGAAGTACTGAAAGCTAATGTAAAGTTAACTTCATTTTTATCAGTTTGAACACTGTTAGGTAATGTTAAATTGTCTAACCCTTCCTCTTCTGCTTGTGTAAGACTGCACAATCATCATCATCATCTTTCAGCTTTTCCCGTTAGGGGTCGCCACAGCGGATCATCTCTTTCCATTTCTTCCTATCCTCTGCATCTTGCTCTGTCACACCAACCGCCTGCATGTCCTCTCTCACCACGTCCATAAACCTTATCTTAGGCCTTCCACTTTTCCTCTTACCTGGCAGCTCCATCCTTAGCATCTTTTTCTCAATATAACCATCATCCCTCCTCAGCACATGTCCAAACCAACACAATCTCGTCTCTCTTGCTTTGTCTCCAAACTGTCCAACATGAGCTGACCTTTTAATATACTGATTCCTAATCCTATCCATCCAAGTCACACCGAGTGCAAATCTTAACATCTTTAACTCTGCCACATCCAGCTCTGACTCCTGCCTTTTTGTCAATGCCATTGTCTCCAACCCATATAACATAGCTGGTCTCACTACCCTCTTGTAGAACTTCCCTTTCACTCTTACTGGTACCCGTCTGTCACAAATCACTCCTGACACTCTTCTCCACCCATTCCACCCTGCCTGTACTCTCTTCTTCACCTCTCTTCCACATTCACCATTACTCTGAACAGTTGATCCCAAGTACTTAAACTCGTCCACCTTTACCAACTCTACTCCCTGCATCCTCACCATTCCTCCACCCTCCCTCTCATTTACACACATATATTCTGTCTTAGCCCTGCTGACCTTCATCCCTCTGCTCTCTAGAGCATATCTCCCCCTCTCTAGAGTCTCCCCAACCTGATTCCTACTCTCACTACAGATCACAATGTCATCTGCAAACGTCATAGTCCACGGGGCCTCCTGTCTGATCTCATCTGTCAACTTGTCCATCACCACTGCAAATAAGAAAGGACTCAGAGCTGATCCTTGATGTAATCCCACCTCCACCTTAAACGGATCTGTCACTCCCACTGCAGTCATCACCACTGTCACACTACCCTCGTACATATCCTGTACCACTCTTACATACTTCTCTGCCACTCCTGACTTCCTCATACAATACCACAACTCTTCTCTAGGCACCCTGTCATATGCTTTCTCCAAGTCTACAAAGACACAATGCAACTCCTTCTGACCTTCTCTGTATTTCTCCAATAATACTCTCAGAGCAAACATTGCATCTGTAGTGCTCTTTCCTGGCATGAAACCATACTGCTGATCACTAATCATCACCTCCTTTCTTAACCTAGCTTCTACTACTCTTTCCCATAACATCAAGCTGCGACTGATCAATTTTATCCCTCTGTAGTTACTGCAGCTCTGCACATCACCCTTATTCTTAAAGATAGGTACCAAAACACTTTTTCTCCACTCCTCAGGCATCCTCTGACTTTCCAAAATTTCATTAAACAATCTAGACTGCACAATATAGGTCTAAAACCAACCTGATATTTGCTTGTGGGTAACCTCAGATATCAATTCATCAATTAATTTTAATGGGTATCCATGAGCTAAGAACATTCATCTGAAAAATCTTGTTCTAGTGTGGTCATAGTGTGGCCCATACAAGTTGTCTCTGGATGAGTACTTTTGAAATGTAAAAAACAGTTTGAGTATGTAGGTTTGCAATATATTCTTGCAGTGTAACATTGATTAACCCTGCCTTTGATTAATAACACATCCAAAAATGCAATAAATTCACTATTAAATTCAAATGTGAATTTCAAAAAGCTGGTCATCTCTGAAAGTATCTGAACAAATTTGGAAGCATGAGTTTCATCACTATTAAACACAAGTATATCATCTAGATAGCATGTATACCATACAACATGCTGTTTAAAATAGTCATGGGAAAATAACATTTCATTTTCCCAGTATGCCATGACACAATTAGCAAAGCTCACCCCACAGGGGGAGCCCATAGCTATCCCTTATTTTTGAAGGTATATATCACCCCCAAAAAGATGTAATTATTAGTCAGAATAATATCTAGCAGATATTCGATTAGGTTTATCTCCTCACCTGCAACACATAACTTACATAAGAATTCTTGGGTCTACATAATTCCTAAAGTTTGTGGGATAACCATATATAGATCCCGGACATCTATAGTTAGAAAGTTATATTCAGCATGGAAGTCCAGGTCATTGATGTTTTTAGGGAAATCCCATGAATCATGACAAATTTGTGACTGACCCTTAAGGTGTTTATTCAATTTAGCATCAACTATTTTAGCACATTCAAACATGATGCTATTACGGCCATCAACAATAGACCAAAACGGTGGGTTATTTAAGTTCGTATGTAATTTAGGAAGCCCAAATATGGTGGGTGTAACTGGAGATGGTATAGTCAGGTAGTTATATGTATCTATATCTACCATACAATCAATAAGTAGGTCATTTAATAATGCCCTAATACGTTGACAATCACCATGAAGTTGGTTAATGCTTTTTCATAATTTTCAGAGTTCAAGATATTTAACATTCTATTAGAATAATCTTCTTCAGTCATTAACACCATGCCACCACCTTTATCTGGCTTGAGAATCTTAATATTAAAATTTCTCAAAAAATCAAGGGCATTAAGCTGGTTCTCTAACATAGTATTCTTAAAGACTCTATTGTTGTAAGGTTACCCCTGCATAATATTCCTCAAGTCAAGTTCACACAGCTTTTCAAACAACAACAGTGAGTTGTGAAGGGGGAGGGGTTAAATATACTAGAAATACAATGGTTAGCAATAGGATTAATGGTATTACCTAATAATATGCTTAAATTCAATTTACGAACAAACAGCATTAAGTCTAACAAGGTATTAGCAAGGATCATATGCTTGGAAGGCACAAACGACAATCCCATAGCTAAAAAGTCTATAACTTCATTAGGTACATCAAATTCAGTGAAATTATAGATTTTAAAGTCAGCTGTTTGGTTTAAAAGAATTTGAGGGTAGAGTACAGCACCACCAGTAGCAGTAGAACTTAGTAAAGGCACAGATATCATCTCCAGTGTCTGTTGTTCTTGTTGCGATGAGAAGTGTTGTTGGAGCCACCCGATATCAAATTGTTGACATTCTGGCGGTTCTGAAAACCTGAAGTGTGGGAATCATGAGAATTAGTCCCTTGTTGGTTTAAAGTGCATTGACTGCATCTGGGAGAAAGAGCAGTTGCAGATTCTGGTGTATCCAATGCCTGAGTGCTAGGGCAGATACTTGACTGTAATCCCTTTCTAAGTTATTCAGCAAATCAGATTCAACAAGGGAATGATTGACAGTGGCACCAACTAAAGGGGGAGGGGAGTAGGCTGTACCATTGTTATAGTCCCCTCTGGATACGCTGAAGTTTTTTATTTTTCACAACCTTTAGTTTATCCACTGTCTGCTCAATACTGGTATGAATACAGATGTAATCGTATTTATACCTATGAAAAGCAGTATCTTCCTTAATATTTATTTCTAGGACCATTAATTCATTCTTTAATGCATCCGACTGCAGGGAATAGTGAGTAATAAGCAAAGTAAGGAACTCACATCCCTGCCTGTCAAAGGGACTAAGTAACTCTTTATGAAAAGATGAATTTTGAACCAGTCCAGAGGGAAAACACGACTGTTGTAGCCCCTTTGTATATGTGAATGGGAAACACATTCATGTAAATAAGTGATTTCATGTTGCAGTTTCTTGTATTTGAACAGGTTCAGATCAAATTGCTTTAGTTTTTCAACAATACTATGAACAGTAGATTGATTATTATTGTGCATGTTATTATTTAATACTGCAGCACTATAACTAAGATGAATAGCTGAATTCAAACCGCCCATGAGAGAGGGTAAAGTACTAGGGGCTATATCACTATTTCCCTAAACTTGAATTTCTTCTTGGTGCATAATAGTTAATGGAGCAGAAGCATTAGGCAATCTGGTAGTAACAATTAAAGGAGGAGGTTCAGGAGAAATATTAGATAAAGTCAAGTTACCCCTAGTTTCTGAAACAGCAGGTTCTGCCACCTGAGGTGTTGTGTGGCAAAAATTGTTAAGTCTCAGCGATAGTTCATCCACACGAGAAGTCAGGTTTTGGATTAGTAGTGTCAGGTTCCCAATGGAGCTTGTTCCACCTTCAGATTGAAAATTCACCTTGTCCTGAGAGAACAGAAGTTGTGAGTCTGGATCCATACCACTTGCCATGTTAAAACCAATATCATAAAACAAAAACCAAACTGCGGAAAATTAAAACCAATATCATAAAACAAAAACCAAACTGCAGAGAACAAACAAAATGTCAACGTGGTATATCTATATAAATAAACACCCTCTCTAAAACATATAAAAATATATTTAACTACAGTATGAAAATCCTAAACTTGTCTCCAAGACAAGGTAAAAAAGTGAGTTCTTAAGTTAACCCCCCGGATTCATGAAGCCTGCGCCATGTAGCATATGCGGGATAACGCCAAATATGTCCGCAGAGCGATTCAGGTACGAACCAACTCCACGTGCACTACTGGCGTATGCCAGATCTACGCAGCCCTCAGCATAGGTATGCAAATTACCCCATGTGCAGTGTCGCACCATGCTAATGAAGGCATACAGCGATTCACAAAGTGGTGTAGGTGTAGAGCAAGCCCATAGAAATGTAAACCAAAAACCATGGTTTACATTTTCCCAAACAGAACATCGAGGTTATGGAAGCGGACCAGACTTATGTATTACAAAGTTAACATATGCCAATGGCGAAATACACAGCCAATGGCACAAGAAAAGATGTACAACACCTAAAAAACAACATTTAATGTCATGTCCACAGTAACGCACAGTACAACCGCAGGGCATGTGTGCACTAACAGGAATACAAAGGAAATATATACAAATATCATAAAATCGCAATGAAAGACAAATCAGGATTGCACCATAATATGCAATGGTAGGCATGGCACACCACAAGCAAGGCGCAAGGGTTGCCAAGGGCCGGCAACAGTGTTCGGTGCTGTAACTATGAATTAGTAGTCAATGCCATGCAAATGAGGCAGGTAATACTGAATTCCAAATGTCCTGCTGGATTAAGGATGTACCTGACGGCGCAGCGCTATAACACCGAGGAGTGTATCAGAGGTGATACATGACATCAGCAGAGGGGTGTGCCACCGTATCAATAAGCACATTGGAGCAATGCAAATCTGGCCTGGCCATTGCTAAGCAAAGCTGCAGGACAGGGGTGGGTAGGAAGGTATAGAATCGTTTAGCTGAGAGCACACATGGTGCTCGAAAGCTCATGTGTACGGGGATGAAATCGTGCCCGAAACCTGGTAAGCGGATGCACGCGTCATGAACAATAGCACAAACAGGAAGGTCGGGGAAGAAAAGAAGGAAATGCCAAAGCAGGGTAATTGGCGTACTAATGAGCAATTAACACCAATCAACTCACGGCGGCCAATCGACGGCAGTAGACAAGCCTGCATGCAGAAACCTGCAAAACAGGATAGGGGAGGCATAGGATTGCAAAGAAAGGAGGGGAGGACTTGGAATGCAAAGATAGGAGAACTGTCATAGCAAAGCAAAGCAAACCCACAGTAGACCGGCAATAGCACACATTACGCAAGATAAGCCAGGTCTAGTAAAGTACAAATGAAAGCAGGCAGCTGGATGCATGCCAGAAAATGGTAGGTGTAACATGCACAAATGTAAATGGAAGGGCAGGAGTTAATTCACGGCATCCAAATGTAATGCAACACCAAAGGCAGCACAATAGTGGTTCCATTAATAAAACATAGAAGATACCCTGTAGCCACGATCGTACATACACACCTTATGACATCATCAGTGTTCACAGCAAAACAGTATAAAGTGTGAAAGCACCCAACACACACCTATGTATTCCCAAACACCGCACCATAGGTGTAAACAGATGGGGAACTTTTAAAATGTACATGTTGTGAGCTGCCATAGCTGTGATTCATCAGCATGTGTTACAGACCGACGGTGTTGTGGAGGATGATGCCGACAAACACCGTAGGCCTCGGAGGAGGAGAAGAGTGTTCAGACCAAGGGTAACCTACCAGGGGCTACATGATCTGGAGATAGTAGAGCATTACAGGGTGGACAGGGACATCTTACAGCAAATAGTAGAGCTTTGCCGGCCACGCCTGAGAACCAGAAACAACAGAGGGGAACCCATCCCAGTGGACACGAAGGTATGTGTAAGCTTGCGAATACTAGCCACAGGTACCTTTCAAAGGCCAACTGGAGATATAATGGGGATCTCACAGGCATCAGCATCCAAGGTACTACACCAGTTCCTGGATGCCATGTTACCACATGCCAGTGAGCATATATACTTCCCCCGAACTCAGGAGGAGTTGGCCAGCAATATGTGCCACTTCCACCATGCGGCAAACTACCTGGAGGTACTGGGTGCGATAGACTGCACGCACATACAAATCAAGTCACCACCTGGTGAGTATGGTAGGCGCTACATAAACCACAAGGGATTCCACTCCATCAACTGCCAGGTCGTGTGCAATGCCCAGGGCATTATCATGGATGTGTGTGCTGGCAGCTACCACGACTCCCATATCTGGCATTCCTCACAGCTGTATCAGATATGTGTCAGGGGGGACATCCCACAAGGCCACCTTGTGGGGGATGCTGGCTATGCACTGGAGCCATGGATGATGACCCCCCATCAGAAATGCACACACACCAATGCAAGAACGCCATAATGAGGCACAAGCACAAACCAGAATCATCATAGAGCATGTGTTCGGGATGCTGAAATCACGGTTCCAGTGCTTGGACACATCTGGTGGAGCCTTGCAGTACTCTCCAGGCACACGTGCCCACATCTTCATAGTATGTACCATGCTACATAATATGATCCTGCGGAAACAGCTGCAGCAGGGTCAAAATGTGGGAGGGCCTCACAGCCCACCGCAATTGCCAAAGCCAACACAGGTACAGAGGGATCCAGACCACGGGCACACTGTGCCAGCCCCAGTAGGCAGATGGAGGCATGCCCAATATGCTTACGCCTTGGCAAAGAGGGAACGTATAGCACATACCTTGACAGTGTAGGCTCCCATGGACTGGCACCCCTCCCCACCTGCACACACAGTAACATGGATGGCACACAAACACGACTACCTGTAAATTATGATGTATAGGTGGCCCACTGTGGAATCCTACATAGGCAGCCCTCAAACATTGTACACGCAACAGCCATTGGAACACGGAAATGTCAACACCTGAACAGTAGATGCGCCTATCAGCATCTGTCAGTGCTGTGTGTATAGGTTCTCAGGTAATCCCGATGGCACGGGTAATGCATTCCAGATGCAGGTCATCAGAATATGTGTAGCACACGTTAGCAGGAATAAGTGTTGCCCACAGCTGGTAAGCGATGTTTAAATACGACTATACAGATATGCGTGAAACAGGGCTAAGCGTCACCAACCACTGTGCAGATCACAGTCAATGATGTACAGAACAGGTGAAACCAGCATTAGTCACCCCTGAACAAATAGCGCC
This sequence comes from Protopterus annectens, assembly GCF_019279795.1. Taxonomy (NCBI): domain Eukaryota; kingdom Metazoa; phylum Chordata; order Ceratodontiformes; family Protopteridae; genus Protopterus; species Protopterus annectens. The sequence goes on along the minus strand of NC_056731.1, from coordinate 338,795,389 downwards.
TGCTCTGAAGGGTAAAACGACCACTTCCAGGAGTGGAACAGGCATTCATGTATACAATCACCCAACACTATTGCTAGGCAAGATGTACGTACGGTAGGGTTGCCACAGTTCAAATGACCAATGTGGGACATACACCAGATGTCTGCAGGATGACACATACACCCGGCCAGTACAAAAACCAGAACATCAGTGTTTTGCATAGATAAAAAGCTTATTCTAGTAATGGTCACAGGTACGTGTTCCATGTCCTGTAACATGTAGGTGGGTCAGATACAGAATAAGTGTTTTATGCAACTATGACATAAACTATAGGGAATATGTTTGTCCCAAAGTCGCAGGACATTTGCTATGTTCACAAATATTTCGCAGGACACAACTGCACAAAGAGGGACTGTCCCTCGCAAAGTGGGATGGGAGGTAATCTTAACCTATGGCAGGTGTGTAATGTGACAGGTACAGACACAAATGTGTGGAGTCCAGGAAACACAGTATACACTGACAAACACACAATGAAAGGCATAGCGTGCCTGTCACCACCCCTGGCCGAGATATGTGTGTGTGTGTGTGTATATATATATATATATATATATATATATATATATATATATATATATATATATATATATATATATATATATATATATATATATATACACACACACATATATAATACAGATAGAAAGGGCGATAGTGTGATATATGTTGATATATAAGGGGTCAGTGACATCTGCAAATATATAGATAGGTCGACGACATTCAAAACACCTTTGAGGTACAAATAAACAGGATACCGCCAATTATGGAACGTGTCACACACCGACACGCGTAACCAGGAGGCTGAAAGATAGAAAGGACACAGTACTGGAACAGTAGAACCGTGAGCAATTTGATGATAGTAAGGACATGTAGTCATCGCTGCCGGCAGTGCGGTACATGTAGGTACCGTGTACAACTGTAGTTGTGAGTGATGTAGCCTGTGTATGTGTGTGTTGAGGGTGCCATGTGTGTTCCCATGTGACTAAAGTGTGTGTGTGTGTGTGTGTGTGTGTGTGTGTGTGTGTGTGTGTGTGTGTGTGAGTGTCCACATTGTGTGTCTGTAGGTGGCAACTCGGAGGTAGATGATTACGGTAGGTGCGGGTATAGCTAGCTATAGGCATGCAGTAAACACCTGTCCCACATTGGGAGGGACAGCCCCCCTGTGCAGGTGTGTCCTGACATGAAATATTACAAAGGGCAACTGCCCGAGAGTTTAGGACATTAGTATATCCCAAATATTATGCAATAGTTGCAGGAAATACTCATGCCTGTATGTAAGAAATGGAAATGTTACATGCAAACCGATAAGTAGCTAAGGTCCAAAACAATTGGTATGTAATGAGAATAAAAGTATGTCCTATCCTGTGTACTGACCGTGGCCATATGTCAGCCTGTAAACACCACTGTGTGACCCGCAAGTGTCCAACTATGGCCATATGAAAAGGTGGCAAGCCATGTCACAGTGGGTCTGACACCAACACCACTGCAATGACTGCAAATATCTGGGACAGACATACACGGGATAGCAGTCATTTACAAATATCCCTGCACATATCACCGTACATCCGGAGGTATGGAAGTATCAACCTCACCTGCATACCATATAGAAACCAATTAACAACTGCCCAAAGTAAATTCCCGTAACAGAAGTCTATTAAGTGATAGCACTGTAATTAGGGAAGGGGCCCACACACATATATATGGACTACATAGAAATGCAAGCCCCACAAAACCGTATATGCTACGTACACCCACCTACATCCCCCACACTGGAAACAATAGCAATACAGATCGTAACCACAGCCCAAACATCTAGTTAGTCAATTACATCTGCTGAACCGTTAACATACCTTGTGAGAGACACATTTAAAAACGCCATGCAAAATTGTATCCACGGGGGACATGACTCCAAAACAGACTTGGCTCTACACATAGCAGTTGCAATTACACACAACAAAACACAATACAGGCTGTCTCCCTGAAGGCAGGGCAAATGGCCAACGCCCAAGTGGAGAATTCAATTATACCCCACTGTTGCTGCGTAATTGACGAATGGAGTAGCTGCACAGCTGAAGTGCACGTAATTAGTCACACCGGACCACCAATTGGTGGCAGTAAACCACATGTTGCAGGTATAGACGTATATAAGGATGACTTGCCAGATATGCAAACTGTATGCTCATACCGTAAAACAGTTTAAAGAGTGATACAGAAGAGCGAGATAGAGATGAAATACCAGAACGATATCAAGGTATGTAGAACACTAACTGTATATATAGTATGTTCTGTATTAAGTTATGTCAGTGTATGCATAGCCTGGTTTGCAGTAATTAAAAGTGTCCACCATGCATAAAGTGAGGAATGGTATTTATGTAGTGATGTCTTGCTGATCGTACTAATGCTTGTAGAAGTTGTGCGTCCAGCAGTGGGCCACAAGGTAAACAGCACAGACACCACAAGGGATGCAACATGACGGCTTTAAACAGAACAATGTCATACGACCCGCTGTCAGTGGCAGGGTATGTACAATAAGTACGTGCCATAGCAGGGGATAGTATATGTGGATATACTGTAACAGTACACATGTGTATGGGCATATAACGTCAATGACATGTCTAAGGTGGACCCTCTGTGCAAGTATGCTTTGAATTATGGGATACCATGTAAAACATGTGTAATGTATAGTATAGTAGATTGATATGTCAGATATGCTACACAGGAGAACAGGCATATGATGCATAACAAAGGTATTGTATAGTGATGTGAGTAGTATGTAATTAATTTATGTATAAACAGTTATGATGAAATAAATAATGTAATGCACTCTGTGCATTTGCAAAGGACGCAAACATTACTCCCATACTAGAATAGCAGAAGAGATGTGACAGACAAACATGAACATGATTGGCGTGTACAATAACAGGATACATATAGCCTGTAGTCACAGGACATTGTAAAAGCGTGACAGCTAATCTAACTGGAAGGACTATTCCAGTAACCATGCACAAAGGACATGTAATAGCTCCACAGGTTCATAGTGGGGTACCATGCAGTCTGCCAAGTCTATGTGTAACAACAACTACAGTGTGCACACCAGTGGCACCTCTCTAGGGTAGTGTCCTGTGAACAGAAGAGCCATGTGCAACCTGCATCTCTGTACAGTACAGCCACTGCAGTGATCCCTGGCGTACATGTGTCCACCATCCACCAAGCGAGGTATCACATGAACACTGCTACTGACTGTCCATGCATGATGTACATAGGAATCATGTCCCAAAGCATGGTGAGTGTCCGGTCTGGGAATTCAACCCCCAAGCACATGCCACACACTGTCGCGTGTGTGCACATATCCATGAGCATCATGCTCATAGTGGCTATTGTTTATATCGTGTATGCGGAGTATACCCATTAACATATTTGCAGACATGGGCCCTGTCTTTGCAGCAGAGGTCACCCCTGAGTATGTAGTCCGCAAATGTGTACAGACGTGGTGTCTGTACATAAGCCGCAAACTTTAACTGTCGTAGCTCAATAAACGTCATGGCGTTTTAATGTTGAGTTATGTAAAGCTGTTGTGTAAGGTACACCCTAAGCGGGGTGTTGTACCCATGGATGTGTGTATAGGTCCGGCGTTCAGAGGTACAATGGGTGCCTATGTACCAGCTACACACCCAGTATAGACATGTGTGGACATGTAGAAGGATATCCACGCCACAGTGGCAATGTGGTAATCACAGGTGTGTGTGCAACATACATGTGTCTTACAAACACGTACAATGCAACATGTATGTAGGGGACTAACACCTATGTGATAACCAGTGGGTGAATGGTGTACTGCAAAGGTAATGTTCATACCAAGTGTCATGCAGGTTGAGGCCATGATGTTCATATCAGTATCCGTCACAGTGACACCCGTATGGATGGGGTCTGTATCAGCTGGTGGTGCAACAATGGCACTGGGTATGCAGTGGTCTGTAAAGCTAGGCAGGGAAGTCCCCTCAGTGGTAGCCTGTACCTCAGGGAAGCATATACCGAACATGAGGGCCCCTTGACTGAGGACTGTGATATGCCAAGTGTAACTGGAATGCAGTATGTGATATGGTATGCCACCCTCAGTGTGTGTGTCCCGTCCATTAGCCACTTTGCATAACATCCAGAGACATATGTTGTGATGTGCAGGTGGATGTGTATGTTGTCAATACCAGAATAGAGAATGGTGCTGAATGGCAGCGAGAGGACAATGTAGGCTGTATGGACCCCTGTGTCATCATCAACTACTCTGGCAACTGTATGAAAGGTGTTCAACAGGTGTAGGAGGCATGCTGTGGCCCCAACAAGACCAACCCAGCTGGCATCAAAGGACCAGAGCACAACAAAGACTCAGCGAATGATGTCCATGATGATGTGCCCTATAGCCATGCATAACAGTCCAGTGAGGTGTGTAGGGCAATAGTCCCAGTCGTGCATTGTGGTGCCACCTGTGTGGAGTGTAACTTTCGCTGTGTGCCAGTCAGGGGCCACAATGTCTGGTACAAGGCTATTACTGAATATGGTGTCCCAGTGGGGAGACATGCCATTCAGAGGTCTGTGGACATCACAGCCTGGGATTTTGTAGGGTGACAAGGGGCCTGTGTCCTAGGACATATAGAGTGCAGGTCAGTACTGTGTAGGTGTGACCGCAGGTACACCGCAATGTTCCTGCAAGGAATGTGGCCCCATAGGGAGTGAGAGGGTGTAATGTTAGCATTGAAGCCATCAGACAGCATGTTGCCAACATCACCTGTTACTGTCATGTTCCAGAGTGACAGTTGTATGTGTGAGCAGATGTGGGTATTGCATACGACTACTGACATACCACCATAATGCCTTGTGGTACATCTCGGAATGTGTCACAGTAATGTGTACGTAGCTAGTTATGGAGTATGTGATGAGGGATCCCGTGGCCCTACCGAGGCTGACCAGTGAGTTACCCCACCCATGGGAATGTACACCACTGTGCAACAGCCCCCACCTGTTGTTGTAAAGTATGTCTGTGGAACTGCACCCCCAGAGTGTCATCTGTTATCTGGTGTGTACCATCATGGCTCTGTGTGGAATAGCATGAACCATATTGTCGTGTACATGCTAATGAAGTGCACTGGGGTATGTCTCAACATTTGCATGTGCATTGTCCACCTGCACGTGTGTCACGACATCAACTACCGCTGTCATATGACATCTGTAGTAGGTGTTGTAGTACTCATCTACTGTGTATGCCGTGAAGTGTGTGATGCCGGTATGTGGCTAACAAGGGTGAGTAGCATATGCTCGGATTCCACCAATGAGGGAATAACCCCAGGTGTGGAACAGCAGTCACATGTTGTTAGTGTCCATGTCAAGGATACTGTTGGTCTTGGAGGCGGTGTATGGGTTGAACCAGCCGAGCGGAGGTTATGACTCACGGACAGCGTACGCCTAATGTTTCGGTACATGTGCGGCTATCACAGTTAAGTGTGGGTTACTGTCAGTCTCACATCAGTAGCAGCAGTAGTTCCGGACACAGTTATATGCATGTGGAGCACCTGTGATGCATTGTGCTAAGTAACCAGCCGGGATGTGTGTACAATATAGTGGAATATGGGGACACCTCAGCCATGGGTGTGCCAGTCCAGGTACATGCCTGAGAGGTACAGTCTGTCTATAACCAGTCATTGCAGGTGTGCTCTGCAGAGCCAAGAGGCAGGTCCCAGTCACTGCAGAGATATTGAAGTGGTGCAGTATCGGGTGTGCCTTGCCTGCGTGCGTCACAGAGGATGATGTCAAGCATTGTGTGACATGACCACATGCTTCACTAGCCAGTTCCCATTCTGGTGGTGACTGTTATTGGACACTGTACAAGACAGGCAGTATAAAAGCAGCAAGAGTCCAACATGTGATCCATACTCCCAGGGCTGACAGGTGCAGGTCAACTGCGCCACAGCATCATGTTGTTTGACCAGGTCTGTCAAAGTGGACATATACTAGATGCCTGTGGAATGACAGCAGAAGCATGGACAACTGTTGGGAGTGACACAGTCGCTCGTAGTACAGTGGTAACAGGTCCGGATGACCGCAAAAAGCTCCCCAGGGCTTGGACCACACCATCAGGGCTACAACACTGGTGGGCTATTGCATGTCCCTGCACACATAGTCTGTGCCCTGAGATACAACTTCAGTCACACAAACATGGAAGATGAGTCACATCGTACCTGCTGAGTTGTGGTATGTGTGCATAGGTTGTGTTGCAGAACCAGTTACTTGACAGCAGGATGTAAGTGACTATCGCCTTGTGTAGACTGCTGAGTGGAAGAGCAGTGTGACCACTGACAGTCACCTATGACAGGTGTGTTGTGTATGTTATGACACCTTATTGGCTGTATGTGATGGGCACACGTGTCTGTGGGCTATAGGTTGGTGTGGTTGTGTTTGGCGATGTGGGCTGCCGTTGGTGCCCACACAGAGTATGGAGGGGTACTGTACACGGTGTCACTGTATGTGTGGCCTGTGGTGGGGATCATGTGGGACTATGTGATGTGAGGGGTGCATTGCCAATGTTGCACATCCCCACATGACTGTCAGGTGCAGTCAGGGTTGGTGACAGTATAACCCCCAGCAGGGCTGCATATGTGCATCCCCCACTGGCTGTACTGTTGTGTGTTGGGAGGTGTGCATTGACTGTGTACATGAGAATAGCTCTATTGCCACATGTACAACATAGTCATCATAGTGACAGGCAATAGCACTGGTACGTGCCAGTTGGACATGCCTGTATATAAGTGGTGTGTGCCAGGTGGACACGCCGTATAAACCACCATGTCTCACAAGGTATGTGAGTGATGTGTGTATGACAGCTGTTGTACTGTAAGCAAGCTGGAAATGCATGGACAGACAGTGTACCTGTGAGGACTGGTGTGAAATGGGTGCTAAACTAAGCAGTAGCTCATAACAGGCCAAGAAGCTCTGAACAAGTGCCGAGCATGCCCATACATTACAGATAGGGTGTTGGATAATATCAACCCACAAGTGTTGACGACGGTCATGATTGGTGGCACCACATCAGAATACTGCGGGGTATGGTCTGCAAGTCCATGAACCATTATCAGTGTAGATGTTAGCAGTACAGATGTACAAGACAGTACGGATGTTCTGCTACAAATGCCTTTGTATGTCACAGGAGTGTTCTACTAGTGGCCTGTTGACAGACTCACAACTACTAAAGGTGCTACAGTGACATGTGCATATCACACAGTGTCAGTTACAGTAAACCAGGGTTAATGTGTTGTACCCCACCCACATTGTAGCCCATACCACACAGACAAATGTCAGCCATCTGTGTATGTGAGGATGTGAATGGCCATGACCTATGGGCAATAGTTGTCACAGTGTTGCGAACAACATACAGAATGGGCTGTGTGTGTGAGGTGTGTGACATATGTGCACATTCTGGTGGATGATATCAGCAATGACACCACTAGGGGAATACCCCCGTACCCATTAAGAAACACCTAGGCTGTGGTCAACATTATGGACACTGTGTTAGGGATGGTGTAGTGCAGTACACCTCCCTGAGCTGGAGACATCTCCCTGGCCCTTTAGGTAGTCATCCGAGGTACCCATGATATGACAGGGTGGTATCCATGAGCACGGAGATCATTGGACAGGCATACACAGCACCCGTGTGACCAGTATTGGAACACACATCACCCTCCAGGGGTAGGGCCCATGCGTGAATGGCTGATAGCAGCCTCCACAATACTCACCTCCAGTATGCAGCATGCTATCCACCTTGCATACAGACATATGCCACACTATGCTGTTAGACATGCTACATGTCCATAGCCTGATCTGAAAGACATACGTCATGGACAACCACCGTCCTACGACTAGGATGGCCACATGCTGGACAGATCCCTGTGCCATACCTGTGACATACTCCTGCCGTACCATGCAGCCCTGTCCACATAGCTGCACATATCATCCCTGTCATACATGGTGTGATGGCCGTATGGTAGATGAAGTATCAACTATTTGGATCAGTAATGTGTCACTGATGCCCCTCGTAGTGGTGTAATGGGTGTCGGATACAGCTAGGAAACCCAGCCCGTACATGCTATAGTCGATAACTTTACCTGTGAATGACATCCGACTAGCCATTGTCCCATGTCTATCACATGTGCAACACAGGTGATCCGTGGCAGGATGTTGAACAGCTGTACAGTGCAGTGTAGATGTCTATGGCAAAACAGATGCATGTACAGGTTTCCATGCGTACTTGGTGCATTGTCACTGCCCAAGTCCAGTAAGGCTGTGTCTGTGTTGATATGTGACATATACACAGCATCAAGGACAACAGCATTACCGTGGATTCATCAGGCATGTGTAGATAGGTAAGAACACCAGCGCAGGCAAACAGATATGCCCACATGAAGACAGATGTCACATGCAGTAGGAACACTAATGAGGTGACACACATATATGGGGATGATATCCAATGCATACTGGGTGTTACATGTGTGTGACACATACATGCCAGTCGTGTTAGTGTCATGTTTATTTGCAAAGATAACTGTGCAGATGTACTAGAAATGTAAGTGCAGCAGTATCACTGTACATGACTGTAAATGTGACCTGTCACCTTCATCATGTCTTACAGATAATGCCTCGTACATGCCTACCAGCATACAGCCGAAAGGAGGATGATGTCGTAATCCCGTACCTCCATGAGAACTACGAGGTGTTATTTAGCCATGTGCCACAGCACGCACAGCAGCAGGATGACCTGTGGCAGGATCTTCGCAGGAGGGTCAACGAAGTGGGCAGCCACAACCGCACCTACCAGCAGGTGCGCAGACACTGCACGGACTTGATACGTCATGCAAAACAGCATGTCACTGCAATCGCCAGGGAACAAGGTGGAACAGGTGGTAGGCCACCAACCCAGCCTCCACTCACTCACACAGAGGAGCTACTGGCCAGTCTGGGAACACCCTCGGAACAGCCCCCACAAACACTAGCTGCCATCATGGAGGTGGGTGTCTCCCAACCAATGAGCCTGGAGTTGCCTGGTAAGTCAGTACTGAACAAATGGCCAGTATATCCCACGTATGTGCATGTGTCAGTGTACATCATGTAATGTAACAACATATGCAAGGTATGTGGACACACATGCTTTATGCTACCCTATGTATGCACCATACCTCTGAACTATACAGGTATTTGCAGGATGTCCTGATGTCTGCCTCATATTGTCAGTGTTTTCCCCTTAATATCTGTCCCTTTCTGGCAAATAGCTGAGGAATGGAGTCATTAAATGATTACATACATTTGTGTTTACAACTGCATATTCCGTGTAAAACCCATGTGCATGCAAACCTATTAGTCTAGCAAATTTCTAAGTTTGTAAGAGCAATATGTCACAGTTGTCCCTATATGTCCCCCATCATAGTAGGCTTTGTCCACATTTATTGTTCTAAGAGGTTGAGAGGTATGGTATGCACACATGTGCTTACTATATGCTATTGTACAGGCGAATGTGTTAACTTGCACTGTGCACCCTGTGGCTGTCATACAGTCATGGATAATGTTCATACTGCTGTGTCACCCTATACAGGTACCTCTGGCGTGCCGCACAGACAAGAGTCCATTGCAGGTGAGACTGTCATCAGTATCAGGCATGTCAAAGCATAGATCTATTCGCCATGTGGCCAGTTAATACATGGATATACAGGTCGTATCACCCATCATCCACACAGGCCACCCATGTGCAATATATACAACTGAAATGACGCACAGACATGAAACTACAGTATTTGTCATTGCTACATGTGTGTCCAGATGTGCATACAACAGTGGAGGTGTTTACAATGGAGGCATATGTACTATACAGTGGAACAAAACGTGTGGTACACAAACCAGTACCACACAGTGAGCAGTGATATGGGCAGACTACAGGCATCACCATTGTGTTATATGCCCCTGCAATGGTTTCACACATTGTGATGTTCCATCTGACATGTCTGAGACACGTAACGTTTTGGTTGCAATATTGTCACAATTTCCCATAACCCATACCCCACATACCACACACACATACACCTGTTGTCTGCATAGCCCTGTGGATGGTGACATATCCAACATCTATGGGTGTATGTCATATGGGACAACACAGACATGTGTGATAGACGGCCATCACATACATGACCAACACATGTGCACATGGCTATGGGGGATAGCCAGAAACACGTAGCCACACAGAAGATGGGATGTGGATACACCCTGTCTCACTTTGTCCACACATGGTCCAATTACAGCTGTGCTAGACCGATTGTACAGGTGATGTGGTACACTGCACATCCTAAATGCCTGTGCACAGCTAGTGGAGGTGTCAGTGACGTGTACCTCATAAGATGTGTTGAACATGACGTCTGTGTCATAGCGTGATGGTAGTCACCTTTACAGATTCCACTGACAGTGACACCTGGCCACAGATACTGTACTTTTCCCCTACTGCCGTAGGACATCAATGCTAGCTGTGCACCTTGTTTGGATGGTACATCAATGTCATGTGTGAAATGGTGACGTGACAGGTCCACTATGTGTGGACATAGTTGCCAGGCAGCTAACACTCTGTAGTCATCGTGCAGGGGTGTCATCTGTATGTCCTCCAGTGACCTGTCACATGACATAGCATGGTTTGGTGTGTATACACCTCAGCATCGTAGGTCACAATCCACAGGTATGTCATGGGTATGCATGCAGTTCTAGATATGCAATGCGTACATAACATGCACTGTTTAGCAATATAGACGCCTCATGATGCCATGCAATGGCACAGTGTCTGTACATCACACTGTACAGCAATGTAGATGGCTCACAGTCCCCTATCATGCCCATGCACATTTGCTCAACATGCATTCTATCTGTAGGGTATATGGACAACACCACAATGTGATACCCAGTACGATGCTGTACATGTGTCAGGACACCATTGTGTCAGGCATGCATGCATGTTAATGCACACGGCAGCAGATTACATGTCAAGGTCATGTCAGCCATGTGTACTGTTATCCTGTTCTGGTCTACATGGTGTATCACGGGGATGCATGCATACTACCATGATCATGTGAATTGCATGGATAATGATATGACACCTGCCTGCTGTAGTGTGTATTCCAGGGGGTATGCTTACAAACACTATTGATGTCTGAGCTGCATGCTGTCAGCTGTATCACAAACATGCTGCATGCCATCTGTCATATCACATGCATGGTGTGTCAGTGTGTGTGTGTGTGTGTGTGTGTGTGTGTGTGTGTGTGTGTGTGTGTGTGTGTGTGTGTGTGTGTGTGTGTGTGTGTGTGTGTGTGTGTGTGTGTGTGTGTGTGTGTGTGTGTGTGTGTCTATTGTAATTTAAAGTCTTTCTTTGCATTCACAGATGATGTAGGTGCGTTACCCTCCTGCGTTCCATCTGATAGTGTCCCCACAGATACTAGCAGTGATGAACATATGCACGAGGTACAGGTAGGGATGTCAGGGGTTGAATCTGTGCCAACGGTTGACATCCCAGCTATGTCCCCCTCTTCCCCGCACACAGTTCAGCTGCCAACACATACTGCATCTACAGTGGCCATAGAGGAAGGACAGTCAGCATCTGTTAGCGTTGAACAGGAACGTGTGGTGGCTACAGAAGGTGTGTCTCCACACCATGGTGGCAGTATACTGACTGCAGGTGTGCCACACAGGCATGTGGCTGGTGCTGCTCGTAGGAGGACCTCTGGCAGACATGCACCTGCAGGACATAGCGCAGCAGCTGGGATCACCAGACGCATGTTCCAGACTGTAATGGCGGCACAGGCATGTGCCGAATGACAGAACAGAGAAGGGCAGAGGCTACAGAGGGCTGCTATCAGTACCCTAAACAACAACATCCAGGCACTGGCAGGTGCTCAACAGCAGCTTGCTGATGTTCTGGACAGGCAATTGGGTGACATGGTCAGAATCCTCGACCGTGGCATGACAATCCACGAGTGTGAGCTGTCTGTGCTGGAACATCTGGTAGGGGTGAGGCATAGGCCACATGGACGTAGGCCAGCTACACCACCTAGTGCAGGTCAATGTGAGCATGCCATCTCACATGGCTGCTCCCATAGTGCTGGTAGCAGTAGCAGTGCAGCTGGTGCTGCACTGTCCACACCAGGTCACAGCAGGCCATGTGGATGTGGCCCTGGACATTCCCGGTGGGGACACAGTTCCAGTGGCCATGTGTCATCAGACAGTAGCCATTCTGTAACTCTGCCTGGTAGTGCCCGTGCAACCCCTGGCAGCCACAGGACATGTGGCCGTGTCTGGTCACAGTGAGCTATACAACCTGGTCTGTACAATCTGGAGCTGTCCATAATACCCTTGTGTAGGCCTCACAAATGACAGAACTGTGTGCACACATACACGCACACAGCAAACACAACTGTAGGGCTCCACAACACCCACATGCATACGGAACAGACATGTCCATTCAAATCACCGGCCCTTACCCACCCACATGATGTCATCAATTGCTGCAGCCTATGCCCCTGGCAAACAGTGTTACCCTGTGCATATGATGAAGCCTGTGCCACATCCCTGTCATCCACACCATCGGTGCAGAGATATGCTCAAATGGTTTGATGCACAGGGTGAACAGAATAGTGAGAGGTGTATCTAACATTACTTGTGTTTGCATATTGAGGGATGTGTATGTTGCATTGGTTGTGTGTGAATACTGAGTGCAGGGATATGCTCAAATGGTCTGATGCACAGGGTGAACAGAATAGTGAGAGGTGTTTCAACATTACTTGTGTATGCATATTGAGGGATGTGTATGTTGCATTGGTTATGTGTGAATACTGAGAGATATGTATGTGACATCAGTGGTGTACTGTCAACATGCACCAGTCATAACATGTAGTCCAGGTGCAGCATGCATTGTGATATGTTCACAGTATGTGTCTCAGTTACAACAGTAACAGCATGTTGGTAAAGATGCCCTGGTTCCCTCCTATGGTGTACTGGCATGTGCCTACAGGTAGCAGTGTTTGCAGTCCCCCATGTGCAACTGTGGAATACTCACAGGCACATATGGCAATATCAGCATGCTAAACGTACCCTCAACCTGACTGTTGGAAAGTCGAACATGACACAGATGTCCGCACATATACTGCACCTGAAGCATGTGGTCAGTTGAACAGGCTACAGCGGACAGAGATGTGACATACACACAGGGAAACATTACAGGTATGTTGACATGGTTCAGGGGTTGTACACAGCAGTCTGGCCAATGATGACGTTAGAGGCCACTTGATAGCATGAGGCCACACTGTGTAGCAGTAATACCCTGTCACAGTACAGGAACATGGCCACATTCACGGGGTCTACAGCACTATAACGCACACCCCATAGTGTTGAGGTGTGGACCCTTGCCTATGTGGTCATCACCCTCACAGTACTTTGCACCCACACGATGTGGCACAGAGAAGGAACATGCACAGGTAGCCAGTACGGCTGGGACAGATGGCATCAACAGGATAGTAGACTGCATCACCATGAGGGGTTAGTCACCATGAGGGGTTAGTGATCCTGTTTCCACTGTATGGTAGCATACACCCTCACACCAAGCACCAGACAGCCATACATATGTACATACACACACACACTGTGGTGACCAGATATGTGTGTATGGATAGCCGATGTGTGTGATGCACCACACCTGCCGACGTCATGCTTTCCACACTGCAGTATGCACAGATCTCTACAATGGTGTACAGGGATGTGTAACAACTGGGACGTAGTCCCCACCATATGTGGCATGTGTGGTCACACAAGCGGACACACATGGCAGTGCTGGGAATGATACACCTGCCATATGATGAGCCGTTTGATAGACATGCAGCGGTAATGTCCACAGTATGTGTACCAACGCTATGTCTGGCAATTGTGTGGCTATATGCACACAGGAGGATGTCAGTGTTACAGGTGTCACGTGACATACAGTTGGTAACACCTGACCTCTGTGTATGCGTTATGTCATCACCGTCAAGTAACAGTGACATAGCGTACTGTTTGCACATGGCATGGTAGGATGGCATATGACACACCTGTGAGCCATCCCCGGCACACATAAATCTACACAGGTGGATCACAACTTTATGTACACACATCCCTCCATACGTGATGTACAACCAACCATACTGTCTGTATGTCACCATATACAGGTGTCAATGATGGGGCTGCATTGCGACTGCATGTTGTAGTTAGGCACAGCTGTGTTACGGACATCGGCCACTGCACATGCATGGTTGCTGCATGCACAGTACAGATTGTACATGTGTGTTGGTCCTACATGTGTCTCCTGTAGCCATGTTTGTATGCATTGCTATTGGTGGACATGCGTGTTGACATACATAACACATGGACTGTAGTATGATATCATGGGTGTCATGGGCGACTACTACAGGGGAATGTGTCCTCGGTCAACATTGCTACCTCCTGTACTGTGAGCATTCAACAGACATGGACCCACCTTCCATTTGCGTGTGTATGATTGCTTAGGCAACTGTTCTGCATGGGGGACAGCAAAGGCTAAGCTATGTACATATGTGTTGTGTGTGTGGTCCATGCACACATCCAGTACAATCACATGTATGACATATCCAAACATTTGTGTTCGTTGGTGTACAGCAACACTCATCTGTCACAGCTGTGTAAGACCTGGGGCCCCTGGTATGTCTTGAGCTGACCTGGTCAAGTATTGTGGTATAATTGCAATGCATAACACCTGTTGGAACCCTGTCAGTACATGTGTACTCTGCACAGTTGCTGTAGACCTCTGTACAGTCCACTGGTCATGTGTCACATGGTGTTGTGGTAATGTATGGCTGTGTATTGCTGCAGCAACAACATGGTGATGTCTCAAGGGCTACAATGTAGACTGTGGTGTGTACATCTGTGATCTGCACCTGTGACAGCTGTGATGGCAGCTGAGTGTGTACTGGTCACTGCATGTGTGTGACCACCCTGTGCGTGGGGACAGTTATACCTTAGTGTGCCCTTCCGTGTTTAGACTCTGCCTGCATGCAGGACAGCCCACCCTGTGCATGGGGACAGATATACCTTACTGTGCCCTTCTGTGTTTAGAGTCCATCTGCATGCAAGACGCCCCTTTGCAACTGCTAAGTGTGTGAGCATGCCCAGTACGCTGTTGTGTAGATGGACACACATGACGGTCCAAACTGAGCCCTTGCATGTTGAGACTCCATCTGCATGCAAGACGGCCCTTTGCAACTGCTAAGTGTGTGAGCATGCCCAGTACACCGTTGTGTAGATCGACACACAGTACAGTCCGAACGGATGTGTATTACTAAGCGTGTGGCCATGGCAAGTGACACCTTGTGTCGGTGATGTCCCTCTGTGCATGGGCATGGCCGTTGACATCCTGTATAGCCATGGTGGTCATCCAGGCAACAGATGTCCATTTTCAACGTCACGATGGATGCCTACCGAGTACACACTGGTTGACTATCTTGAAGGGTGTACTGTCTGTGGTGCGTCCCGTGTCTATGTCTTGTTGTTGTAGTGCTCCTTAAATCTTACGCTGCCCCGATCACACCACTGCCGTGTGTTTGTTTACGTCTACCGTGGGAAAGTAATATGTCTGTATGCTTTCAGACTGATCACTCTCTATACAATCCCTGTCGGCGTCCTTGTCAGTGCGGATGATGACACACACCTAGAAATATGCCTCTAGGACTGCTGTGTTTAGTAATCTCGGTAGCGCGTTATGTAAATGTGTCATGCTGTAGAGTGATAGGGTAGTTAGGTGTATGTTCGACTCCCAGCCCTGCCAAGTGTGTGTGTGTGTGTGTGTGTTTGTGTGTATGCTCCCATCTGCCTGGGGACTCAGTCTTGCTTTTAGACGCCTCACACCACAGATATTTCCTACTGACGTCTTTGCCTTTGCGGATGATGACACGCACCTAGATGTATGCCTCTGGGACTGCTGTGTTTAGTAATCTCGGTAGCACGTTCTGTAAATGTGTCATGCTGCAGTGTGATAGGGTAGTTAGGTGTATGTTCGACTCCCAGCCCTGCCAAGTGTGTGTGTGTGTGTGTGTGTGTGTGTGTGTGTGTGTGTGTGTGTGTGTGTGTGTGCATGCTCCCGTCTGCCTGGGGACTCAGTCTTGCTTTTAGATGCCTCACACCGCAGATATTTCCTACCGACGTCTTTGCCTTTGCGGATGATGACACACACCTAGATGTATGCTTCTGGGACTGCTGTGTTTAGTAATCTTGGTAGCGCATTCTGCAAATGCATCATGCTGTAATGTGATAGGGTAGTTAGGTGTATGTTCGACTCCCAGCCCCGCCAAGTGTGTGCGTGTGTGTGTGCATGTGTGTGTGTGTGTGTGTGTGTGTGTGTGTGTGTGTGTGTGTGTGTGTGTGTGTGTGTGCGCGTGTGTGCGGGCATGCTTCCGTCCGCCTGGGGACTCAGTCCTGCTTTTAGACGCCTCACACCACAGATATTTCCTACCGACGTCTTTGCCTTTGCGGATGATGACACACACCTAGATGTATGCCTCTGGGACTGCTGTGTTTAGTAATCTCGGTAGCGCGTTCTGTAAATGTATCATGCTGTAGTGTGATAGGGTAGTTAGGTGTATGTTCGACTCCCAGCCCTGCCACGTGTGTGTGTGTGTTTCCAGCTGCACGACAACAGTACATTGCTTTTACAGTATTCACTCTCCATAACATCTGTGTGGCATCTTTGCCCTTGATGCTGCTGTCTGCAGGCTAGACGTATGCCTGTGTGAATCCTGTGATCTACTAATCATGGTAGCGCGTTCTGTAATTGCGTAATGCTGTTGTGTGGTACAGTGGTTACGTTTGTGTTCTGCTCCCAACCCTGCCACGTGTGGTGTGTATGTGTGTGTGTGTGTGTGTGTGTGTGTGTGTGTATGTATCTATCTACATATATATATATATATATATATATATATATATATATATATATATATATATTGTATATACATATGTATGTTGGGATTATCACTCTTGAATGTGCTGCATTATCTGTACGTGATCATCTTGGATGTATGTACATCTGCTATGGCTCTGTGGTAGTGCACATATTGTGTGCTGTATTGATCGTGGGTTATACTTGTGTAGTGACCGGTTATTGTGTTGCTGGGTATTACACGGGCATTGGAAACAATGTTAGTACAGCACCTTTGAATGGTCGTATGCACATCTTGGCAACAGTCAGCAGTGGTTATTACATTGGAGGGTGAGTATGGCTCATATCCGTATGTAGTAACTGACAATTCTATGCAACTCAGGTTAACATTACAGACTCATGTTTATCCACAGGTTGTGGTACAGATCCCAGGACTGTATGTGTATACATTGACAGGTGCAGGACTGGGTTGTGTTGGATGCATGGAAGGGTGTTCATGGCCAGTAATGGTGATCTCTACAGCCTGGCAGGTACGGTCTGTGACTCTCCCACAACCTCCTGTATATGGCTGACACATGCTGTAACTGTGTATATGCAGTCACACACACTTACCACAAACAGCTAGGGGTATCACATACACAAACCCATTGCATCACCATTGGGACATGCAATAACCGTTGTCCCTCACACACACACACCTACGTGTACATTGGATGGCTCAATGACATCTATGTAAATGTAACACCACACCCTGATGCATATGATGTCACCTGTGCCACCACCTGTGATGTGTAACATTGATGCAGGATCAGACTAACCTGGTGCTGATGCACACGGTGGCTTTATTCCACTGTATTGATGTTAGCATGCTGTTAACACAAAGTGTGTTACTTCCAGGTGTATATCAGCAGGCATGATGCATTGCAGCTATAACCATCAATGTAGCATAGTTTACAGCACTGTTAATTATGATGATGTATTCTCCATCCATGTGCCATTTCACTGATGTGTGTAGTATTGGCAGCGTGTGTGTCTGAGTGTGCAGTACGTGTGTGATGTGTGTAGTACACATGTATACATGCTTACAAATGCATACACTGGCATACACGACATTGCACGGGCTTCACCATTCGTACACTAGCTTACTCGTTCTTCCACATGTGCACACGGGCTAACACGTGTGCACACATGCTTACTCGGGCTTACTGGCACGCACGGGCGCGGACACACTGTGGGCAGGTTTGCAGGTCACATCGGTGGTATCCATGGCATACACTGTCAGTCTCCTGACTTTCCCTAGGATAGCTCATAACACGCCTCTTCCACTGAGTACTGACAGCAAACATGTGACACTGCTCCGGTGAGATTACAGTGTTTTATACATACACACTCATGTTGTCACCTATCTTCTACTCTAATAGTCCCCTTATCCTACACTACAC
Organism: Protopterus annectens; assembly: GCF_019279795.1. NCBI lineage: Eukaryota > Metazoa > Chordata > Ceratodontiformes > Protopteridae > Protopterus > Protopterus annectens. The sequence continues at coordinate 338,776,912 of NC_056731.1, read as the reverse complement.
TGTAGAGGCTTGGCCCATATGGCATGACATGTTGTGATTCACTATCCTCAGCCTCACTTGCATCAGATTGCCTACAAATGCTTCGTTACATCTCTGACAGAGCGCTTCTACACATAACAACCAGTACACGGTAGCCATGTTGTCTCCAGCTTGCCATTCATCTGCATGGCGTACTAACATCTAACTAAACCTACATTTTGTATGTATATTATACATATTTGACTTGTTTTGAAGCACAGAGCGTTCTCGTGGTGCTGCACTATGCTTCCACACCGGAGATCGGTGGAGGACAACTACTGTTTTATTGATATCCAATGGACAAAGCTGCCACTGGCCTTGGACTTGGACATTTGCATGCTTCTTCGACTGTATTCATACTGTATTTGCAGATGTCATTGCTCCGTTTAGCAATGTGCAGAACCTTAGTCACCTAACATCCGGGTACATTTCTGCACATAACTCTGCTCTTGCACGGACAGCTTACTGTTTCATGTATCGCGTATTTACATCATTTGCATAGCTTTCACATACAAATGGGGTATGTTGCAAATCCCAACATTGTCCGTGCAATGTTTGTGTTACGGGCGGTCTTGCATGCCCCTACGGGTGTTTGCTGAATAGCCTGGCAGTCATCTTTCCTTGCTGTACTCTCATTTAACTCATACACGCCAGAGGCTTCGTGTATCATGGCCTAGGCTTTGCTGTGTGCTATGTCTATTTGTAGTGTATGCATGGCTGTGGGTATGTCCCACTGTCATCATTGGTAAAAGTGACAACCCTATAGGTACTTCATGTAAACTGCTGTGTCATTTGACATGTCAGCACATACCTGTGGCCAATACTGAACTTCCTACTGGAGCGCTTTTCATACCTTCTGAGTTATCTTGCAGTCGATAATGCTGTTTCCTCAGACATGTATCTGTTTCTGATCATACCTCTCAACCTCCTAGAGCAAAACATCTGTACAAAGCCTAACATGATGGGGGGACAAATAGGGGCAGATTTTAAATATTGCTCTTACAAATGTAGATAGTTGACAGTATAATAGGTTTTGCATTAGTATGACTTTTCTGAAGGATTTGCGGTCTTAAACTCAAATGTTTGTCATTATTTAATGACTTCAGTTCTCAGGTATTTGCCAGACAGGTACAGATTGTAAGAGGAACACACCAAACATATGAGGCAAACATCTGCACATTCTGCAACAATCTGTACAGTTGTGAGGTATGTTTCTGATACAGGATATCAATTTTCTTACACCAATACACACAATGTATGGCGCCATCACAGGCCAGATGCCATTACATTCCTATTGCAGGACACACCCACCCAGAGGGTTGTATTCCTCACACAGACCAACAGGTGCTTATCAACACTAATTATTCTATCATGTACCTTATGCGTACGCCAGTATTTGCACTTTCCGTCAGTGGCAGAGCTCACGTACGAGCATGGGGGACTGGACACTGTATCGGTGACACTGCATGACACCCTGAGGGCCACATGTCTTTTGAGTCTATTAACCTTCCACATTGACTTTCACAGGGCATACATTGTCATTCATATTTGTCGAAATACATGCTTTTGTCTTGTACATGTTTTGTCATTTGTCCTGACGTCTTTCTTCTCACTTGTCCACCTAGTATCACTAGTTCTGTACATTTATTTAGGACGGGTTACCTTCATACCTCTCACCTGTACAAATTATGGGTAAACGCCCCGAGGTTTGACCTATGATTTTGTTACATTTGTCATAATAATGTGCCTTTCTGGTAGATTGCTGGCAAGGCATGACAGACTGTGAGGTTAGGTAATAATGACTGACATTTCTATTTCATGATTACTAACTCACGTAACATTTGTATTCCTGACTACGCCATTATTCTATCAACATTCTGACTTTGTCTGGGGTATATTTAATACAGTCCCTAATTGTATTTCATGTACTATGCCGTAGTCCAGCTGTCTTATTCTGAAAGTTTGGCAGGTATGGTTACCATCTTGGTCGTACGCATGTCCATCCATGATAATCGCCTACATGACACTGATATAGGTCCCTACATCTTCCCCCAATGGTTTACACAATATCCAGTAGATGGGTTGGACCTTTTTGGAGAATATAGGCGTGTGCTATACCCACATAGGTATATTGATCACTCCCATGGGGCGTACCTAATAGATCTGTGCCAACTAACACCTAGGCCCATTTTGGCATACCCATGATTCCCATACCTGACACCCCTCCACAGTACCCATTAGACATGTTTAATGTGAGTGATAATAAAGTGTGAAGACACTTCTAAGCACTCCCCACTCTCCGGATATCAGGTCGTATGTCATACATTCTATCGACCCATGTGTTATTACCCTTGCACCTGCTACTGTTGCATGTACAGCTATATCATAGTTGCAGCTGTGATGTCTTTTGCATCTATGATGGTTCGCACTTCGTTCGGGATCAATTTTTGGGGTCCTGCAAAGGACACCTATATTCATGTTTATTTAACGTGTTGAACTTGCAGGCCCTGTCACACTGGTACTTTCCGGGCAATGGTTTGGAAAGCAGCAGTGTATTCACTTTTCATGCATGTCTGTCTGTCTATCCATAATAGCTATACCGTGACCTATTTATGTACATGTGGTATATGTACAGGGACATATGTTTGTTGTGTATATATCTATTCATGTATCGTGTGTGTATAGATATATATATGTACATATATACATATGTCTGTACATTCCTCATTTCATAATTTGCTTTGATTTAAGTCTGTGGACATATGTGTGTATATATATATATATATATATATATATATATATATATATATATATATCCGTATCATACCTTTCAACTGTACAGATTTTCGCTGCATGTACAGCTGTTTGCCTCTTATCTTTGGTCCGTTTTTCATAACCTTGTGTCTATCTGGCAATTTAGTGGCATATCATTAAAGACTGAAGTTGGTAAATAATGACAAACATTTCAGGTTACGACTTCATACCCTTCAGAGAATCCATGTTATTCTATCCACTTTCTATGTTTATTAGGGCAATATCTGGGGATTGTCCCTATTTGTACCAGTTGTTTTCATGGCTTTGTCCGGTTTCGTACTTTACGGGGTTAACAGGTATGAGCCATGTATATATAACATGGAGAAACAGCATTCATTTGCTATGCTGTGAGCGGATTACACATGCGCAGGCGCACTTGCATATCCTTATTGTGGATTACATATGTTTAATAGATATTTGTGCTTACGTGGCCTTTCATAATTCTGACCGTAACAGTTACATATCTGTATTCCGGTTTACTGACTGCTGCGAAACACACGTTCACCTTTACATATTTAAATGTGTGTACAGCACGAACGCATTCATTATACTTTAAAGTTATATGTGCAGTGGTCGTAGGTCAACTGGGACTGCATTCACATTGGCCGGATGCCAGAACCACTATTCTATTGGTGTTCTGCCTCATTGATATGCATACCCATAGTACTTAGCTACATCAACATATGCCTCACCGCTTCACATACAACACAGGCATACATTTTCCTGCTGGGAAAATCACGGTACTACATATTACACATTCCCTATTGCCTACTGCTGTGGACCCCAGCTGCATTGTTAATCACTCCAAGGATATGCAGAACACCAAGGCATATGGTCCTGGCACATACAGGTCTTTGATTGTCAGGGTGTTCATGTAGTGATCTGGATTTAGGCTTGTCCGCCTGGAGAACGGAACTTCCCTGGCCGAGTTCAAATGTCAGACGAAGCATATGGACAGGGAGTTTCTCCCTATTATGAATTTTTGCCTGTGTTTATAGACACAGGTGTTTGGGCACTTGTCAGCTGCTTATTCTGTTGGCAATACATATTATGGGTGGGGTTGTTACAGTCCATACTCCACGGTGACGGGTGTTCCCATTCACATTTGACTATTACCTGTATACAGTCATACGGGGATTATTATTTTGGACATGAAGTGACTACAGGTATGCAGTTGTACATTACACAAATGTGAAGGGTTGTTACTGTAAATATGTACAGACCATACCTTTCAACCTCTTAGAGAACCATATCTGTGCAAAATCTACATGATGGGGGAACAAATAGGGACACATTTTAACGATTGCTCTTACAAGCTTAGAACATTGATAGAATACTAGGTTTTGCATTAGCATGACTTTTCTGAAGGATGTGGAGTCTTAAACTCAAGATATTTCTCATTATTTGGTGACGTCAATCCTCAGCTATTTACCAGACTGGTGCAGATTGGTATGGTACGGACCTCTGTAATACGCTGTTGTGTTCTGGCACAGCAGTAGCTCAGCATTAAAGACTGCAGTCGGAACGTGCTGACAGACAGTTGGGTTTCAGACTTCATACTCCTGACATTAATGCCAATGTGCAAACTGTTATTCTATCATATTTATATGTTTCTAAGAGCTATCTTTACAAATTGTCCCTGTTCTTGGATCTTTGTTTCACTTGTATTCACGGCTCTGTCCAGATGTCTTGCTCACACAGGTTGACAAGTATGGTCGGTCATGCCTGCACACAGTCAGTGTCCCTCACACTTGATCAAGGTTAACCTGTTTACATCAGTGTCTTCCTCACCCTCATGCCGTTTGCCACTATGCGAATGTGTGCATTATATTCTCCCTCCTATTCGTGTTGGGACATGTGCGTCACGGGAAGGTGTTTTATCCTGGGTAGTAGGTTATGCATGCCCACTTAGGGCTGGACAGTGTCATGGACCTCCACTGCACATTCTGACTTGTGTCCAGATATCTACAGGATTGGACATCATGTCGTCATACCCATTCTACTATTTACACAGGTTGGTTATCCCATGAGGGATATCCCAAAAATTGGACAAGACCAAAACAAGTCAGATACCGAAGAAATTTGTGGCTTTACGAAAACATGCAGGGGTTTTACATGCAGTGGATACATGGTTTGCAATCCTGACACTGCCTAGGGTGACAATACCTACTACATATGCGTAGGGGTCACTGTGTGTAGCTGTGTCTGCAACGAACCAGTGGACCAAGTTCGGCTGGATTTGGTGGACGTTCTGGTATGGAGGCAGGTTGTGTGGTGTGGAGGGTATGCTGGGTAGGCCATTATGCATCCAGGTGTGTTGCGTTTGTTATGGCCAGTTCCATCAGGACCCATCTGTGGGTATGTGACGGTGACATATCTATACATTTGTCTCGCACATTTCCATATTCATATGTTTGTGGGATTGTGTTCTACACTATGGCCTGTCTGCTTGTCTTGCAGCTGTTTCTACATGTGGTTGTGTTCTTTCCACTTCACCCGCTGCCCCCTCGTACACCTCTGGTTCACCTTTTCTGCATATGACACAGTATCGCCTTTGAGGATTTTACCATTAACCACCCACCCCTCACACGCAAATTCATCACACCCCATAGAGCACTACTTTGGTTGTTGGCCCATGACATGGCCAGAGTAACACATTGACTACCCTACATGTGTCAGGTACCTTTATAGTTGTGTGGACTACCCTGCCATGTTTGCTTTCCACATGCTATACCTCACGCACATAGGTACATGCCCATACTTCACTTTCATTACTTGGTTGGTATACCCGGGTACTACCCGTTCGACTGTGTCACATACACATTCGGATTATACCGCTGACTTCCGGATTTTGCCAGCCTGTTGTACTCATTGGTAGGATGACACCTTTTCCTATGTCCAAGCTATTCCTTATACATGCCCGACTGTTGTGGACAATGCCTCCTCACAGTCGACGGTTGTGTTTCCACCTTTTCAATTGGCCACAGTGTGACATTTGCGGTGAACACAGCATATTTTACAGGCCAACACATACCCATGGTCAGTTCGGCAGATAGAACTTACAATTCTTGCCTATATCTAAGCTTATTCTTGTAGCATTTTGGTGTCTTATTCTGTTTCTTATGACATTTATGTAATATACGTTCAGTGAAAAATGTTTAATGCAACTATTACATGATGTCTACGGAATAATTATGTCCTATATTCTCTGGACATTTGCCATTTTTACAAGTTTGTGTCAGGACACATCTACCCACAGAGGGACTGTCGCTCGCAAAGTGGGACAGGTGGTAATCTTAGTCGACGGTATGGATCATACTGTTCCTTTCGGCCTACATGTGTCCTTATTGTTATAGCTGTTTATATGCTCCTTCTGTTCCGTTTACATGCGCATGCTATTTCCTATCACATTTGGTATGTGGAATACGGACATACCTTTTGTATGTGACTATTACATGCCTTGTGGGATATGATTCGGACATACGGTCACTACATATATCTACATTTCTCCTCGTGTATTTTGTTATGGACACATCTGCACAGCTATGTACCCTCCCTCACATTATGGGTCAGCTGGTGACCCTCTCCATTGGGCTGGACGTACCTACTAGCGGCGCGCTAACATATGATACGTTCACTTCCACATGGTATAGCTGTCAACACTACGTTGGACTACGGGCACACAGTTTTCATGTCATTTGTTCAAGGGTAGGGACCCGTTATTCCCTACCGTGCATTTGTGTTTGCTTCTTCATTTTCTGTTCGCAGGGACTATCTTGCATGCTTTGCATACGTTTCAGTATCCATGGATACTGATAGGTGTGATTACTATTGCAGGCGGAATATAATATTCAGCGGTTTAGGTTGCTCATTGACAGCCGACATTGACACGCCTCCATGCGCAACTTTGTTACGCCCCATGCACTCGCGCATGTTTCCTATGCACGTGGCTGTGGCGGCTGCGTGCCTTCATTAATACGCGACTACTCCATATATATGCCGCACGGCCGGCGCAAGCCTTACGCCGGCCTTGCGCCGAGCTTCATGAATCCCGGGAACGTCTTTCCAAAGATTTTAATCTTAATAAAGAACTTCTTATTTCTTGTGATAGAGCAGGTTAAAGAAAGAATTAGAGGTGGGCCATGGCAATTATTATTGGAGCAAAGAGAATTATGGTGGCAAGTCCTAACCAATGCTTATATGTACCCAGGTTTAAATGAGTCATGTTCCTTAAAATATTTATTAAGATTAAATCTTTGGAAACACTTTAACTTGTTAAGAATTCACTTTTTTACCTTGTGTTAGAGACAGGTTTAAGATTTTCATACTGTAGGTAAATGTATTTTTATATGTTTTAGAGAGGGTGTTTATATAAACATAATATATACATACATATTATGTTTTAGTTATGTGTAATGTTTCTTTAATTATGAATTTATGATCTGATGATGTCACTGTTGGTGGTTTATTTAAACCAAGAAAGTTTTTTCTTTCATGTTTTTTGTCTGAAGAAGGTCGTACCTTGTTACGCCCGAAAGCGCTAACAATAAATTTGGAAGGTCTGTTACACCATGTTGCCTTTTTGTTTGTTCTCTGCAGTTTGGTTTTTGTTTTATAAAATTCTTTAAATACCAAAAATAAAACAGTCATGTGCTGAAAAAGCACCATTGAGTATGTGCTTAGGGTCCTGCAAGAGGCCTGAAAACCCAATACTAGGAAATCCTATTTATCCAAACGGAAGAGGTTTTTTTTGGTTGGTGTCCGTCTTGTAACCTGAATCCACTTTCTGTGGATGTTCCTTTAGTTGCTCAATGCTGGGTTGGCTTATTTTTCTGTTAAGGCCCACTTATCGGTTATCTGTGCTTGTCTGCCTTTATCTCTTCCTTTAGCTTTTAGATGTGAGGCTAAACAATTCCTTAAAGGTGTTCTTTGTATTAGTCCTCCCAGGAAGCCAGTTCCTCCTCCCTGGGATCTTAATTTTGTTTTGGAAAAATAGACTGTCTTCTTTTGAGCCTGCAGCTTCAGCTTTCTTGCAACCTTGCTTTTGGAGGACTTAATTTTGTTAGCCCTTACATCTGCTAGGTGGGTGACTGAGCTTCAAGTCCTTATGGCTTGTCCTCCTATTTTGGTATTTTCATAAGGAGAGGGTGTCCCTGCATGTACTAATACTTTTATGCTGAATGTGGCAAATTAGTTCTCCCTTAATCAGTCTATTCATTTGTCCACTTTTTTCCTTCTTGGCAATCTGCCAGTGAGAAGGTGCTGCGCACGTTGGATGTGCATAGACAACTCAAATTTTATTTGGATAAGACTAAGACTGTTAGGAAATCTGATCAACTCTGTTTCCTTTCATCCTAGATCCTTAGGATTAGCTGCATACAAGCAAACTATTTCTTCTTGGATCTCAAAAGCTATTTCATTTCATTTTGTTATTCATTTTATGGTAATGGCTTTCCTTATTCTGCTAAGGCTCATTCTACTAGGGTTGTGGCTTCATCTGGGTGCTTTTTTCAAGGGTTTGGATACTAACTCTATTCTTGAGGCTGCTACCTAGACTTCTGTGCATACATTTACCAAGTACTAAAAGTTGGATGGAATTTCCAGAGCTAGAGCTGCTTTTGCTAGGGCCATACTTTATGGCTTCATAGAGGGCTCTGCTGGTCCTTCCTCCTCTCAAGTTTCTTCCAGTGCTTTGGCAGTCTCCCTAATGTAAAGAATAATGCAACAGTGAAATGGAAGGACCATAGTACAGTTGTGTAAAACCTTACCATAGCTGTAGATGTCCTTCTCTTCACATTGCAGTATTCACTCCCTCCACTCCCTGGTCCATTTATCTTCTGGATGTACTGATTACCTTTTCTTTTCCTTGGACTATCTTTTCTACTGGGGCTCTCAGTTCTGAAGGTGGTACATCTAGATGTCACCTTTATGCCATATGCTATGCAAGGCGCATACATGTGATGTACAGCCTACCTTAAAGCAACTTAAAGGCTTTGGTATACTATCCGAATGTTGGGCCACCCTTGGCAGGAAATCCGTAATGTAATGAATACTGCAACAATGAAGAGAAGGACATCTACCATTATGGCAAGATTTTACACAACTGTACTTCGAGTGAAATTTACAAATATTCATTTTTGACTACTTTTACATGGAGGCAAGATCTCTGCAGATGCAAGCAATTAATCTTGAGAGTTCTGAAAATTCATTGCTGAGGGAAGTGTAAAATTTAAAGGTACAACATTTCATTGAAAAGTAAAGTTTCAGATTAGCATAAATGAATAAAAGATAGCAGCCTCTCTTGCAGCCTTAACATTTTTAATGCATTTAATAGAACAGTGTACAATTTATGTTTTATTTAAACATAATAAGTGTACTTTTTCTTAAGGCTAAACATTAATGTTTTCCAAAAATATGCAAGCTGTTTTCACATATGGGAGGAGAATAGAGATAAAAAAAGACAGTAGTCAGTGTAAGTAGGAACACATGCTGTAGCATGCACTTCAGCATGGGTAACCTTAATTTTAGGTTAGGTAATGCCTGTGGGTGAGGTAGTTCCTATCTCGGGGGTTAAAGTTTTTGAAGATATACACAGTTTTGTGTGTTTGTCCCTAGTTAATAGGGGATGGGGGTATTTTGAAAATGTACTTTGTTTAATTGAAAACCTCAAACAAAAAGCTAAGTCTTGAAAATGTGACATGTTTAAATGTAGATGAGAATTAACAACTGTATAAAAAGACTAGCCTCCCAAACATTAGTATATGGATGTAATGCAAAATTTGGAAATACATATTCAAAAAACAACTAACATGCAACTCTTTCATAACGACTATGCTATTCCATATTATCTTGGAATGTAAATGGCCTTAAAGGTATAGGCAAAGGAAAGAGTACTGAATTGTATTAAGACACACAGAGTGCAAATAGCACTGTTGCAGGAGACATGATCATGTGAATTTGACAAAGAAGGGATTTCAGGATAGAGATTCCACAGAATATCTGGGACAAAGGAAAAGGGGAGCGATTATACTAACTGTTACAGGGGATCAAATAGTGATAGATGAGGAAAAAAGGCAATGATAGATTTGTAGTAGTAAGGATCTATTGGAAATGGAGGAGGAATACGCTGGTATGTATTTATATTCCAACAGAAACTGCTATTATGGAGCTTAAGAAAATTTTGTGAGAAATTGGTTTTCTGCAGGCAGTATTGCTTATAGGAGGGACTGGTACATTATTTGACATATTGACAATGCAGCAGGGGGAACTAGAAGAGAAAATATAACAAGAGGGTTAATTTCTTAAGACACTTATGAAAATATTCGATATGGAAGACGTGTAAATTTTCTCATTTTTGGTACTTATTGATTTACTTTTAGTGTTATTCCCAAGTTCCTGTAATCTATCCTTGATTGTGACATTGCTAAAATCCCTTACTACTTGCTTCAAACCATGTTTCCCTCAAGTTAGTTCCAAGACTTTCCATTTTTATAATTAATGTTTTTTATAAGCTTCTTTACTCGCTAACTGCTTGCTACCACCCTTTCACACTAGTACAGTATTTATTAATTGTATTCCTACTCCTTTAAAAGTTGTAAACCATTCATTTGATTGATTGGGTCTAACAGATAAAATCATTCTGCTTTATTACATTACTCCTCCCATTTCCACTGTAAAATCCATTTCACTACCCACGATTTAAACTAATACACCCCATTAAACCCTGAAGAGTCTCCTTAAGGCTGACCAGACAACCTTTAATATACTTGGGTAATTATGCTGATCCATACAAGCCCGAGGTAAACATACGTAGCTCCAGTTTTAAACTCCCACTATGATTTATCCTAAATCAAACGTCAACCATATACATAATTTAAGTGGCTAGGGGCTGCAACAGCTTCACCTGTAAGGGGGAAGTAGCACTGCAAGGATTACATGGTGGAAAGCAGGCTGCTTGCAGAACAGCTCCATCTGTAAGATAGAAGTAGTACAGTAGAGAGTAAATGGTGGTAAGCAGGCATGCTTACAGGAACATGATACATCGATAAAACAGACTGAATACAGCCAACCAAACACCCCCCCCCCCCATCACAGCTCCTCATGGCTGGCATAACTATTTCTTAACAGTCTAACAAAAAGCAGGTATCTTTTTTTTAAACCACTAATTTAATTCTTTACCCCTGTACTTCTACTGCCATCTGTGATCCCACATCTGCAAGCAGCTTAAATGCACCTCCATAAACCCATGGTCTCTTACTTTTAATCTAAAGATGGCTTCCAACCAGGGAAGACTTCCAACCTGTAAAAACCCCAGTTCTGTGGGAACATGTTTTATTCTGTAGTAAATACAAAATTAATAGAAAAACAGTTAACTAAGTAAAGTCTTCTGTTCTGACATGCCTCAGCACATAGCATAAGTAATATAGTTTGTACACAGGCAAAAACTCTAAAACATTAAGACTCTGTACACATGAGGGAGTTCACCCTTCCATGCACTATAGGAACATGATTTTTATTTTAATTTTTTATTTAATTGTTGTCTTCACTTCTAATATTTAACAGTTTAAAGCTTACCATTTCAAATGATAGAACACTTCCTCCACAATTACACTTAAACCACGGGCAAAATCCTTAAAAGCTCAATAATAGGACCCTCCCATAAGCCATTGGGCTCCCACAATGAGCGTTATGAATAAACCAAGAGTAATGAAACCTCCCTGACACACACAGACTCAATTCACTGATAGAGGGAAATTCCCTTCTGCTTATATGTTTAGTGTTAAGCTCTACACGCAAAGCAAAGCTTTATTATTTTTGGTTAAAGACAGAAACATTCACACACACAACCACATGTAAGATTATATTTGGGTGAACAGTAAGATAAGATTTCTTTGTCATTGCACAAGTGCAACAAAATTTATAGCAATCCTTTAAGGTGCATTCACATATAATGAATATTAATGAGGGAATACAATATAATATAATGCATTGCAGTAAACAATTAAGTTATTGCACTTGAGTATATTGCAGATGAAAGGAATAAGGTAAGATGCACAGGAATGTAAACGTACACCTTGTAGTGCAAATGGCTGTTATCTATACTCTGTGTGAGTATTTAGCATTGTTCAGTTCACATATGGCCATGGGATAGAAACTGTTAAGTCTTTTTGTCCAAGATGGAATGGACCTGAGCCATCTGCCAGAAAACAGCAGCTCAAAGAGGTGATGTCGAGGGTCAGAAGGGTCTTTCAAGATGCTGGTTGCCCTGCTGAGACAGTGAGTGCTGAAGAGTTCCTCCAAAGGGGGCAGTGAACAGCAAATGACTTTCTAGGCAGAGATAATGATCATTTGAAGGGCCTTGCTGTCTGCCACTGAGCTGTTGGCATACTACTTGGAAATGCAGTATGTCAGCACACTTTCATTAAAACAGTGGTAAAAGGACACCAGTAGCTTCTCCTGCAGGTTGTTTTACCTGAGGATCCTCAGTAAGTTGGAGTCTCTGCTGTGCCTTCTTGACTGCCTCCGTGGTGTTTATGGGCCAAATATCACAAGAAAAAGTAGCCAAAAACCATGAATAAATTAAAACTCAGGTTAAAGTGTAATAAAAATTCTAAAATTCACAGAAATGATAAAACGCACGTGTAAAAACACTCTGACTGTAAGGCTTAATCAGGCATATATCTTAATCAGTTTCTTCAACAGAGTTGTATACTGATGTTAACGCAATTGTATGACAAAATGCAATTAATGAACTTGATTATGCAGTCGCCTTAAATATGGCTTTAAGTGACCATTTCATTGAGCCCTGGATGAATGTGAGCTTTAAACCTGAAAATTCATTTTAGCTCTTTATATTCAGTTAAAAGACTAATGTCACCTCCCCTCAGTGGTTCTGACAAAGTTTTTAATATTAAAAATTTAAAAATATGTGCTGAGACGGTTTCATTAATATGTTTGTATAATGCATTGATTATAACTTGCCTATTGATATCTGAGTTGTGCTGGCTTATTCTTTTAATTTTCTGTTTTTCTTCCCTATATAATATGCCCTACATTTATAATTCATTGCTAAATAAACAAGATTGTGTGTTGCAGTTGCCGTAAGCTTGTAAGATGAAAGGTTTCCCACTTACAAGGTGTTCAGTATATTTTTTGATATAAGCAAAACTACAGTGAACACAGTTGTTGCATCTAAATGTACCTTGTTTATTACTAGTGAAATAAAATTGATTGGTCAGCTGTTCTTTATAGCACAACATATTTTTTAAGTTAGCGGTTCTTCTGTGACTAAATCTAGGCATCTCACTCAAAACATTTCGAAGCTCTAGAACATCTGTGAGGCTAGACCAGTTCTTGCTAATAATAATGTTTATATTGGATATGTTCTTATAAGTTATCTTATATCTGTAGGTCTGAGTGTGTTCTCTAGTAGATATGTTGTCCTGTTTAGAAGCATGAAATGGAGGCTAAGAATGTGTCTCGCTTACTAATAACATCTATTTTGATATTGCTTATATCATTAGTTTTATAGCCTCGATGTACAAATTCATGCACTGCTGTTTGCAGCTGTGATTCCATGTTCAAATCATTTGTATTTAACCTTGCAACCCTTATCAATTGTTTTTTTTAACTATATTAGTATACATGTGTGGGGCACTGCATACTCGTTCTACGCAAGTAGGTGTTCATCCTGACAGGTTTTCTGTACATATTAGTTTTTGACTGTCCTGTGCTCAATCTGTTGAGAGAAATATCTAAGAAATGTATTCCTAGATTAGATATTTCACCCTTGAAATGTAAATAATCTGTAGTGTGAGAAATGCATATTTTAAAATCATCGGATTCTGCTGTAGTCGCATTCCAAATTAAAAAGAGGTCATCAAAAAAGTTTTTATATAACTGGATCTTTCTTCTATAAATATTAGCTTCATTCAATATGTAAGCCCTTTTCCACTGAAACATCACAATATCGGCGTATGTATTAACGATAGGGGTGCCCATCGCTACGTCTCTTGCTTGTTTAAAAAGTTGACACTGGAATATAAAAACATTGTTGGTTAAAACTAAACTGATCACAGATAATGCCTATTTTGACTTGTGTATAGTCAGAGAATTCAAGAAGATAGTTCCTGATATATTTATTGACAGTGTCATTGGATAAAACTGTAAAAAGTGAATCCACATCCAGAGTCACAAAGTAGAAGTCACTGATAATGTTCTTAGTTGACCATTCTGATAGTTAGTAGATAGTCATAATTGTACCAGTCCCCATCAAACTTTTTCAGTTGGATGTCTAAATACTTGGATTTTGACTTTATGGCCCATCTCCGAGCTGATACGATAGGTCTCATTGGTGGAGAGATTGTTGATTTTATGCATTTTCAGTGTACCACAGATAGTTGGTATTTTGGGATTATCTGTTTTCAAATACTGTAAAAGATCATTTTCAATATGCAATTCCATATTAATTTGACGTAAGCTTGTGGATGTGTACATCATTGACTTGCAGCCTGTTAAATGAAATATAATCGTTTGAGTTACATAATTTAAACATTGTTTCAGTATAGTATGTGGTGTCCATACAAGCGGTCCTCCACCTTTATTAGCATTTTTGATAACAATATTTGGGTTTCCAGTGAGTGACTTAAGCACTTGCTTCTCTTTAGATGTCAAGTTAAAAAATTTTACTTTGATTAGTGTGTTGGCTAAACTTATAAATTTCACATTTTACTGCCCTTTCAAATGCTAACAGGGTAGTTTTCTTTGGATTTATTTCTTTATGGACCAAGATAGATCTGCTACATGTACACCTAGAAACTGAAGGCAGGAACCCTTTTCACACAGTCTCCATTGACGTATATTGGGTTGTGATCTGCATTGTGCATCCAGTATGAGTTATTTTGTTTTGACAGAGTTTAGGGCAAGGTTGTTCTCAGTACACCATGCAGTCAGTCCTTGAACTTCATCACTATATGCTGTCTTGTCTTCTTCTGAAATAATTCCAACCACTGTGGTGTTGTCTGCAAACTTGATGTCATTAGTAGAATGAGAGGGGACACAGTCATGGGTGTAAAGAGTATACAGAAGGGGGCTCCACACACAGCCTTGTGAGGCACCATTCTTTAGCCTGAGAGTGGCGGAGAGGTACGGTTAATCATAAAGTCTTTAATCCAACAGCAGGTATGTTCTGAAAGTCCTAGGCCAGAGTTTAGTGAACATTCTATCCAGGATAATTGTTATACAAAGAACATCCTCATGTAGCACCTCTAATGCTTAAGATGACAAAGTGCAGTGTGCAAGGCAGTGTAGATGGCATCTTCCATAGACCTATTTGCTCTGTAAGCATACTGGTGTGTATCCAAGATAACTGGGAGACTGTCCTTGGTGTGTCTCAGAACCAGTTGTTCAAAACACTTCATGATGATTGAAGTAAATGCCACTAGATGGTAGTCGTTGAGACTACTGATGACCAGTTTCTTTGAGAGTGGAATGATCGTAGCTGACTTCAGACAAGATGGAATAGTAGACTTAGACAGAGGCAGGTTGAAGATCTTTGTGACGACCCCACAGAACTGTTCTGTGCATTCTTTCAGCACCCATCTCATCAGGACCAGCAGCCTTTCTTGAATGAATCACTTTCAGTGGTTTTAGGAGGCTGGTATAGATGACATGAGACTGCTGTGGCCTATCTGCTGGTGCCTAGGTGTGACTGCCTGTGTTGCTTCCACCGCAAAATGGGTGAAGAAATGAAGTTCCTCTGCTATTGAGGCATGTCCATCAACAGCCATATGGTAATTGGTTTTATGATTGATGATGTGTTAAATACCTTGCCATAGTCATTGTGGGTCCTTGTTGGTGAAGTGGTCCTATGTCTTCCTTTAATAGGCTGCTTTAGCTTCCCTAATGGCTTTCTTTAGGTTGGCTCTAGCCATGCTGAAAAAGGACTCTGCTGACAGACCTGAAGGCTCTGTTGTGGTGCTTGAGAAGAGATCTGACCTACTTTGTCATCCAGGGCTTCTGATTAGGGTACACATGAATGTGCTTGCTGACAGTGACATTGTCAACATGTTTTTATGTAGCAGAGTATCGCTGATGTGTACTCTTTCAGATCCTGATCCTCAAAAATGTTCCAGTTAGTTCTTTCAAAGCAATCCTGTAGCTGTGAGAGTGCACCTTCTGGCTATATTTTAACAATCTTTGTAGTAATCTGGTCTTTTCTTCTAACAGGAGTATATGCTAGAGTTGAGTATGGACAAATTGTCTGACTGGCCTAGATGAGTCAGCTGTTTTGCCCTATAGCCATCCTTGATATTTGAGTATGCCTTGTCCAGTGTATTTCCCCGACAGTTGCACATTGACATGTTTGATGAAATTTGGGGAGAACTTACTTTAAGTACATCTGAAATCACCAGCTATGATATGAACAGCTTCAGGGTGGATGTTTTGTTGCAAGTTAATGTCAAACAGGTAACCTATAGCTACAAAAACAATTTGTAGATCACAAAACCATCACTTTTGAAATCCCACCCCTTCAATTATTTAAATTTATTGGCCATCCTACAGTATTTCATAGTACCAAAATACAAAAGTAACCACCCCTTTCAGTCCATCTTGCTGTTTTAAAAATAGTAACTCTCCACTAAATCTTAACTTTTTAAACAGGTAAAACTCAAGTTACCTACTTTCATATCTAACTTCTCTAGTGCACACTGCAGAGTGCATTCTTTTCAATCTTACCTTTAAGCATCCCTGTTACTAGCACTTTCTCTAATACCTAAAAAGATCATCTCTACTTGACTCCAAGTAGACTTTTCTCTATCTGTTAAACCTAGCACTTGCTCCTACAGTACTTATTACCTTGATACGGCACTCTTATAGATAGCACCCCAAAAGGCAAACCCCCATTTCTCGGTCACCCACGTCCCCGGAATCTCTTTTAAAGTTTTTTGTCTAGTCCTTCTAGCATGTCGAGGATCAGTTGCTAGTGTCCTCTCCTGCTCAGCTGGTGAACCTGGGAATATTGAGGCAATGTTACAATTGCCTCATGTACACAGACAACCCTCTCCTCCTCCCACAAAACACAAATACATGCGAGAGATGCAACTATACGGCCAAACTGGAGGCTGAGCTCTCTCAACATAGGACTGGCAAGACCAGTCAGGAGGAGAAGGTTACCACACACACTATAGACCCAGTCTCACATAGTACCATCACAACCTCAAATCATACACATAAACACACAAAGACATACTCGGCTCTGATCAAAAATCTACCAAAACAGCAGAGGCCACCAAAGCAGACACCCAAACAACCACCACCTCAGAACACAACACCTGCAACACATAGACCTCACAGTCAGTGTCTCAAACAGTCACAGCCCTTAAGGCCAAACACAATGCCAGACACACTAGTCATTGGTGACTCCATAGTCAGACACACTGACGTCCCGCTCACCAGACTGAGTAAGGAGAAGGTCACAGTAAGCTGCCTGTCGGGCGCTAGAATCCGCCACATAACGCAAGCACTCAGGTCTCTCAACAGCAGGTACAAATATGACTCAGTCATTGTCCACGCTGGTGTAAACGACCTGAGACGCACCTCCTTGGACTACATGAAAAGAGACATTGAGGAGCTCTCTGATTATGTAGCCCAGGCAGGTATGACCCTGACCTTGAGCAGTATCCTACCTTCACCAAGAATGATGCCACAATACAGAGATAAGATGATCAGCTTTAACAATTGGCTTAAACTCTGGTGTCATTCAAAGGGGATCCAATGTCTGTCTGCCTGGGATGACATGCTGGACAAGCCACGCTGCTGCAAGGGACGGCTTGCACCTGTCACCCTGGGATTCCAGATATTGGCAAAGGCTCTTGCCAACCCCATAGTGCCTTTTTTAGGCAAGGCTCAAATTCTAAACCTACCACCCTAGAACACAAAAAGGAAAAAACTAAGAGTAATGCTGCTCAATGCCAGAAGTCTAAATCTCAAAATGCATGCACTCGAGGCCCTTCTCAGTATGGAGAACATCGATGTCTGTGCAGTGACAGAAACCTGGTTCAAGGCTCCTGAGAGCACCCCAGCACTATCAGGTTTTACCTCTTATCATGCGTTCCGGCCCCAAAATCCGGACAATACCAAGAAAGGAGGGGGGGTATCCATATTCATCAAGGACACCCACACCTCAAGACTGGTGGCAACGCACAATGCATCGGAGACCATCCAGGTGCAATTAACCATAGGCAAGACTGCTCTGCAAATTGTAGCATGTTACAGGCCACCCTCACAAACTCAGGAACCTCACATGGCCTTCCTGAAAACATTAGAGGGGATAAATGTATCACCAAACACCATCATACTAGGTGACTTCAATTACCCTAATATAGACTGGGAACACTACTCAAGCCCAAACACCCTAGCCCAAAAGTTCCTGGAATTCATAAACTCAAATGCCATGGAACAACTAGTCACAATCCCCACAAGAGGAGAAAACATACTTGATCTCATCATCACGAACATGGGAGCACAATGTTCAACACCGGAAGTATACCCCTCACTGGTGAGATCAGATCACAAACTAATCTCGCTGGAGGTCCTCATCCCACCCCCACCTGAAATAAAAAAGACCACAGTAAAGAACTTCTCGAAAGCCGACTTCACACTTCTAAAGACTAGTGTGGTCTCCTTTAAGGCCCCCGAGCCGGCGGAAAACAGTACTCAAGCCGCTGAATCACTTACAAATGCCTTCTACCAGCACCTGCAGGACTGCATGGATAAGGCAATCCCAAGCAAAACAAAGACTCTTTGTACCAAAGGCAAGCGTCCAGTCTGGTGGACCCCAGCCATAAACAAACTCTACAACAAAAGGAGGAAGCTACTACAAGATAGAGCAAAATCCTTAAAAGGTAAGACACCCTTGATCACTATAAGTAAAAACTAAGAGCTCTCATAAAATCATCCAAAGCAAATTTTGAGAGAAAAATAGCTAAAGACTCAAAAGACAATCATAAGGCCTTCTTTAGCTATGTTAGAAACCTGGGAGGAAACTCCCAGATATGCTCAGAACTAGTTCAAAATGATGTGAAGATTACTGATCCTACAGACATTGCCAACATACTGGCTGACAGGTTCAGTGCAAACTTCTCCCCTCCCCAAAAGGAGAGATATCTATACCAAGCGATTGCAGCCCCCAAACATCTCCAACGCCCAAGTGAGAACTGCTCTCTCCAAAGCAAAAACACAGCATCCATGGGACCTGATGGTGTCCCCGGCTGTGTGCTCCATGAACTCAACGAGGAATTAAACCCACAGCTAGGACAGCTGTTTAATCATAGTCTTACCTCTGGATACGCACCCAGGAGTGGCGCACTGCAACTGTGGTCCCACTTCACAAAGGCGGTGCCTCCACCGACCCTGGAAATTACCGCCCATTAGCTTGACAAGCCTTATCTGCAAAGCCATGGAGAGGATCATAATGGACCTCATAAATAAAGACATAGGGAATTTGCAGACTTTGGATCCATCCCAGTTTGGCTTTGTCAAAGGCAGATCATGCCTTCTAAACTTGGTTGACTTTTTGAAACAGTCACCAAAGCCATTGATGAGGGAAAGGCTGTCCATACAGCCTACCTCGATCTGGCGAAGGCCTTCGATACAATACCCCACTCGGGTATCATTGAAAAACTCATCAGCTTAAATGTTAACCCATACATCACAAGATGGGTTGCAAACTGGCTGAGTGACAGAACCCACAGGGTCAGAGTTGCTGGCGCCATGTCAGACTCAAAGCCTGTCACAAGTGGTGTACCACAGGGCTCAGTCCTGGGCCCACTCTTGTTTGGCATCTACTTTTCCGAAGTACAAGCAAACTCAGGAGGGTTATGGCTGACAAAGTTTGCAGATGACTGCAAACTGGGCCATAGTAGAAAACACATCTGACACAGATATCCTTCAGAAGGGTCTCACAGAAATGGATAACTGGTGCCAGAGCCATGGCCTAAAGTTAAATGCCAAAAAATGCATAGTCATACCCTTCGGGAAAAACAAGGTTACCCCTAGCTACCAAATAGGTGGCAATGCACTGAGCACAGAAGAAGTTATCAGGGACCTGGGGACCCAGGTTGATAGTAGTCTGTCATTCAACACCCATGTAGCTAAAGTAGTTAGGAAGACCTTCTACATTGCCCACCTTATCATGAAGGGATTCTCATCTAGATCAAGGGAGGTCATAGTCTCCCTATACTCATCACTCATCAGACCAATGATTGAGTACAATGCTCCATTCGGAATGTATCTGACCCGACACTTGCAGCAGCTGGAGAGGCCACAAAAGTTCCTCACCAAAAGGATAAAGGGTCTCAAACATTTGTCCTATGCTGCCCGACTGAAAGAACTCCAGCTCTATTCAGTCGCTTACCGCTTGCTCAGAGGTGACCTTTGCCTAACATACAAGGCCATGTCAAACCCAGATTTGATGAATATGCTTCACCTCAAAAAATCTAGATCCGTCAGAGCCACAAGGGCGGGAGACTTAAACCTCGACATGGCTATTAATAGGACGTGCTGGAGGGATAGATTCATCACCCAAAGACTCCCTATGCTGTGGAATAAAATCCCGGTATATGTGAGGCAGAGCACCTCGCTGGCCTTGTTCAAGAGAAATCTTGACCAATGGATGGGAGATCGCAGATATACCCCAGGGATTACCTCAGTGTCACTGCTCGACAGAGGCACAGCAAAATAATGGGTATAGTTCCCCATACTAAAGGGGTGGCGTAAGCCACAAAACTATGGGCTAGGCTTGTAAATGCCCTCGGGCAGATAGCCTAGTATGAACCTATGAACCTATGAACCTATTGTGACATTTAGCACCCTTAAACCATCAAATTAGTAGAGATTTTAACAGATCTGATTAAGTAAAAAGTGAAAGCGCTGACTCCATACAAAAGGAGAACACTTGGTGAAAATAATTCTAGAATTTTTATAGCATGCTTTTTATCTAGACTTGATCAACAAACAACTTATTTGATTAACATTTCCTTAGGATATCCTGGACCTTGTTATTGCTTGGTGCCATTTTTAGAAGAAGAGGATGGAAAAGCATAAGCCACAGAGGGCAGGGGTTACTGTAACACGTTCACCTTTGGATTGTCTCAACCAATAGACAAACCCAAAGGTGGATGGCTGCCCTCACACACCACCCACAGTTACTGTAATAAATGCTGTAGCTCTGACCATGATATTTTAATGTTAAGGGATATTGCTCATCTGCCAAATTAATAAAGAATTTTTAAAATAACCAGAGCTTCCAGAGATTTTGCTTTAAAGACATAGGACTGAAAATGTCCTTATTTGGATGAAACTACAACTACAAACATTCAAACGTCCTTTTAAGGATGAAATAAATCAGACAGATTTCACCGAGAAATGTAAAAAATATACAAACATCCTTATCAGGACAATAAGATCTACACAATTGACCGAAACTCCCTCTATAGGATGATACATGGAACAGAACAACTGAATACCACAAAATTAAAATACAAATGTCCTTTTTAGGACGAAGAGAACTACACAGTCAGCCCCAAACCCTCTACATGAGGTTTTAGATAACAGAGAATTTGTCTTTCCTTAAGCCCACAGTGGTACAAACATTGTGATTAAGATGAGATCAACATAACTTTGCCAAACTGCCCTCTTAAGGACATTGAATATTACAGAGCTTTATTGTTGTAACGTCAATACTGAGATGACCTTGAATCAAAAAGCTACTTAAAAGCTGCTAGAAATGTCCTTCTAAGGACATTCCACTGCTTGCCTTACTCTAGAATAGCCACTTTCCCTTCTTTACAGTTTGGACTGTGTTTTATTGCCTTATTTGGAAGATGTGAATTCAGTAATTGGAACTTTGTACCTTGAGGGATAATATGTAAATTCTGTCAATAACTGAGCTGGCTTAGACGGAAAATTATATTTCACAGTAGCATGTACATTTAATTGAAAGCTTCGAGACATCCAAGAACTATTTTAGATCATGCACTGATAAAAGCCAAGATAAAAATACTGGGTAATGAAAGTAAAGATGAGACAATGGTGCTTTCCCACCTCCATCTTAAAGAGAGGAATTTAAGGAATGGCTAGTGGAAATGATTCAGTAGTTAGGGAAGACAGAAATATAGTCAGAAGTTATAGATAGTGAGTGGGATATGATGAAATGGAGTTTAAAAATAGGGTAGGAAAAAAGATAAATGGTTACGAAATAATGGGAATTACTTAGAATGGATGTCAAAGGTTAAAATATTGCAGAACAAGAAGGTTCATAAATACTTTCTCTTTTTGTGTATCTGCATAATATGCATGAGTTTATTGCTGTTAAGTCACTATTTTTTGATAATCACTTCAGAGCACAAAAACTTTTAGCACAATGACTTGGGCAACAGAAAGTAAAAAGGGTTGTCCCCAAACTTTGGGAGCCTATAACAAGAAAGATTTTCAGAAATCCTGTATTAGAGATCTTTCAGAAATGTTATGAAAATCTGTATAAAGCAGAGAAATGTAGAAACAGTGAGAGCACAAACGGAAATATAGAAGACTTATACCAAGGTTAGAAGTAGATTAGGCTCAACAACTAACAGTTAAGATAGGAGGAGATGAGAGAAACATGGTAATGTATTATCAATTCAGGAAAGTCTCCAGGAACAGAGGATATTCCTGTGGGAGTTTGGACGTTAGGAGGGAAGAAAGTGACAAAGATCAGGAAGATTTTATTTAAAACTATTTTTTAAAGGAGAGAAAGCACCAATGTCTTGGAAGAAAATGGTGGCTGCATTACCTAAAGATGGTAAGGACACATCAGACCCAGCTTCATATAGACCCAATTCAATATTAAACAATGATTATAAACTGTTTATGACTATACTGGCTAAAAGAATGGTAAAGGTGGTGCCAAAATTGATAGATCTGGATCAGTGTGGTTTTGTAAAGGGGTGGCAAATATTTGACAACATTAATAAAACAATGTTGATCCAGAGGGAAGCAGAATGTAAGAAAACACTACTGCTGTTAGTGGGTCTTAATGCAGAGAAACCATTCAATAGAGTAAGCTGTGATTTTTATGAAAAGGGCAATGGAAACTTTTGCATTCCCTGCTACAATAATAAGGTTAATTAGGAGTATATATAGTAAGGATTGGAGGGAAGAATTCAAGTGGGGGTAGTTCCTCTCTGATAGGCTATGTTTGAACAGAGGAACCAGGCACATGTGTCCTGTTCCCCTTCATTATTTGCTTTATGTTTAGAGCCACTGGAAAAGAAAATAAGGGTTTCAGAAATGCAGAGATATAATTGGCATGGTAATCAAGATACGTTGGCTTTATTTGCAGATGATGATATTTTATGCCTAATAAATCCAGAAAATAACACTTAGTTTTGCGGAACATTCTGATACTGTTTCAGATCCTTTAGGGTTATAAAGTTAATGAAGATGAAACAAAGGCTATAGACATAAATTATGTACCCACACATGAATTGGTTTATCAATGCCCATATTTATGGGACAAAATAAAATGAAGCATTTTAGCAATGAAACACCATTATATTGGGCTACTTCAACTACCCAAACATTGACTGGGAGCACTACTCAAGCCCCAGCACCTTAGCCCAAAGGTTCCTGGAAATTATAAACTCAAATGCTATGGAACAACTAGTCACCACTCCCACAAGAGGGGACAACATACTAGACCTGATCATTACCAACATGGGGACTCTATGCTCCACACCAGAAGTATATCCCTCATTGGTAAGATCAGACCATAAATTAATTTCACTGGATGTCCACATCCCGACCCCACCCCCGGGCCAAGAAAACCACAGTGAAAAACTTCTCAAAAGCGAACTTCTCACTTCTCAAAACTGAAGTGGAATCCTTCAAGGCCCCAGGGCCAGTGGAAACTACGGCCCAAACTGCACAATCCCATATAAACGCATTCTACGGACATCTCCAGGAATGCATGGATCATGCTATCCCAAACAAAACCAAGACCCAATCATCCATAAATAAACTGTACAACAGAAGGAGGAAGCTACTACATGATAGAGCAAAATCCCTAATAGGGAAGGCATCTCTGATCAGTACTAGCAAAAAATTACGATCCCTCATAAAATCCTCCAAGGCCAGCTTCGAGAGAAAAATTGCACAGGACACCAAAGACAATCATAAGGCTTTTTTCAGTTATGTTAGAAACCTGGGAAGCAACTCCCAGACTTGTTCTGAGTTGATTCTAAATGACAAAAAATACACTGAACCCACAGACATCACCAATATCCTGGCAGACAGGTTCAGTGCAAACTTCTCCACCCCCTGCGCCCCAAAAGAGCAAGTATCTATCCCAGCAGAGGGCTGCCTCCCAATCATCTCTGATGCTCAGGTGAAGGCTGCCCTCTCCAAAGCAAAAAACACTGGTTCCATGGGACCAGATGGCGTCCCAGGTTGCGTCCTACATGAACTCCAAGAGGAACTAATCCCTCAAATAAAACAGCTATACAATCTCAGCCTCACTACAGGATATGTGCCCACAGAATGGCGTACAGCAACAGTGGTCCCACTCCACAAAGGTGGAGCCTCACGGACCCTGGAAACTATCGCCCCATAAGCCTGACTAGCTTAGTCTGCAAGGCTATGGAGAGGATCATCATGGAGCTCATAAACAAAGACATTGGGGACCTACAGACACTAGATCCTACCCAGTTCGGCTTTGTCAAGGGCAGATCCTGCCTTTTGAACCTGGTTGACTTCTTTGAAACAGTCACTAAAGCCATAGATGAAGGGAAGGTAGTCCACACAGCCTATCTGGACCTTGCAAAGGCATTTGACACAATACCCCACTCGGGTATCATAGATAAGCTATCCAGCTTAAATATAAACCCCTATGTCACAAGATGGGTCGCAAACTGGCTCAAAGACAGAACCCACAGAGTGAGAGTTGCTGGAGCCATGTCAGACTCGAAAATGGTCACAAGTGGTGTCCCACAGGGTTCTGTCCTGGGACCACTCTTGTTCAGTATATACTTTTCCGAGGTTCAGGCAAACGTGGGAGGACTATGGCTCACCAGGTTTGCAGACGACTGCAAACTGGGTGCCATAATCAACTCTCCAGCTGACACAAACATCCTTCAAAAAGGTCTCACAGAGACAGATAACTGGTGCCAGCGCCATGGTTTAAAGCTAAATGCCAAAAAATGTATAGTCATACCCTTTGGCAAAAACAATGTGCCCACAAATTACCACATAGGTGGTAACCCATTAAGTACAGAGAAAGTTATTTGGGACCTGGGGACCCAAGTTGATAGCAATCTCTCCTTTGAAAACCACATTGCCAAAGTGGTTAGAAAGACCTTCTACATAGCCCACCTCATCACGAAGGGTTTCACATCTAGATCAAGAGAGGTAATCGTGCCCCTTTATTCATCCCTCATCAGGCCCATCATAGAATACAATGCCCCTTTTGGGATGTACCTTACCCGACACCTGCAGCAATTAGAAAGACCCCAAAAGTATCTCACCAAGAGGATCAAGGGTCTCAAACAGATGCCATATGCTGCTCGGTTAAAAAAACTCCAGCTCTATTCAGTTGCATACCGCCTACTTCGAGGCGATCTATGCCTGACATACAAAGCTATGTCAAATCCAGAATTAATGGACATGCTCCACCTCAGTAAATCTAAATCCCTTAGAGCCACACGCTTGAGGGACTTGAACCTCAGCACAGAAATAAATAGAACTTGCTGGAGGGACAGGTTCATAACCCAGAGGCTCCCTTCGCTCTGGAATAGAATTCCAGTTCATGTGAGGCAGAGCACCTCACTGAATCTCTTCAAGGGGAATCTCGATGGGTGGATGGGGGATCGTAGGTTTGTCCCGGGATTACTCCCGTGTCACTATTAGACAGAGGCACAGTAAACTAAACCTTAAAAAGGGCACAGTATACTCAAATCAAGGGGTGGCGTAAGCCATACAGAATCGGGCTGGGCTTATAATTGCCCCAGGGCAGATAGCCTAGTATGAACCCATGAACCTATGAACCTATTTAGGAGTACAGATTAAAAAGGATTCTGTTATGGCAGTTTAAGATACGTGATAAGAGGCCAAACAAAAAATAACAGAAGATGAGAAACTGAAAGCTTTTGTTTATGGATAGTAAAATGTAAGCAGTGAAAGTGCTTTTAGCCTGTTTAGTTTTATAAATGAGTCATTCATATTTTTATCAACCAGAGGAGAAGTTGTGAACAACAACTAATAGAGCTGAAGGAATTTATCTGAGAGGGGAAGAGGGGAAGAGTTAAGTGGGATAAATTTATCCTTTCAATAGTACAAGGTTGTTTAGAATCACTTGATTTGAGGGGATATTTCAGAGGTACATAGATAAGGATCAAATGCATAACACAAACAAAAGGTTTTAACTCAAAATGTAATGGAATGATGAAGTGCGGTGGGGGGGGGTTCAAAAAAATAAAGTGGGATTTTGGATGCAGATCCTTAAAGAATAGTAACCATACCGAATATTATATTTATAAAATATTAAAACGTTTTATAAGTACTAAGCAGTCATGTGAATGGAGAAAGGGGAAACTGCCAATAGAAATTACTGCAATAAGGGGTACAGAGAATAGGCAAGAAGGGGCTGCAATTTACTGGTGAAAACAAGCAAAGGAACCAAAGTATTGGGAGAAATAACTAGAGAGGGAAAGGTAATAGGCAGACGAGGCCAAGAGGACATTTGGACTATATACTAGACACTGCCTTCCCTATCAGGGATTGATATCAGATTAGATTCTCATCCCCTTCTCTTTGCTTATAAAGTGAAAGACCTGCTCTGGTAGAGTTTTTAGTTCTATCTAGAACAGAAGCTGTTAATTTTTTTTTTTATTAAGAGTGCATGTAAAATATTGCATGGTAACTATAAGAATCAAATGAGGGTAGAAAGGGTTCGGAAAAGAGACTGGAAAAGAATTTACAAGAGAACAACGGAAGGACATATAGTTCTAAAGCATACTTCTCAACTGTATAGATTTTTGTAGAATGTCCAGATTCTTGCTTCATATTTTTGGTCCGGTTTTCATAAAATTGTGATTTTTTTCTGGCAAATTAGTGGCAAATCATTAAAGACTGAAGTTAGAAAATAATGATAGACATTTGAGTTTAAGACTGCATACCCTTCAGAAAAGTCATGCTAATGCAAAACTTGTTATTCTATCAACCTTCTAAGTCTGTAAGAGAAATATTTAAAAATTGCCCCTATTTTTGGACCTTTGTCTCACTTTTATTGATGGCTTTTTCCAGACTTCTTGCTCTAAGAGGTTGAGAGGTATGTTCCCAGGTATGAGCTTTGCTTGGAATACACCAAGAAAAGTTCAAATAATTTTCCTGAAGTAGATAGGAAATGATGGTTTCATGGGAGGTGGGGAGAGGTAACTGGGAATGTATGTTTGGGAGGAGATAAGCTGACGGATTTTAAAATTACCTACAGAGTACTCTGTCAGTTACAACCATTTGCTCACCCAATATTTCTAACAAAATGATTCTTTTCACCTGGGGTGCAGGACCTGAACTGCTTAAGCATAATAAGGCCCTATTAAGTTTAATTATGATGGCTGCCAAAAATGCAGTCACAAGAAAATGGAAATCAAAGCCTGAATCAACTGTATTTGAAGCACTGAATATTATAAGAGGTAAAGGAACTGGAAGAGAAATACTTAGAAAAGGGAATTAGCAAATTTACATAGAAATGAATTAAGTGAAACAATGCAAGCAGAATAATGTTCAGGAAAAGGAGGAAGAAGAATGAGGTTTAAGGGAAGGCAGGCATTCAGTAATTTATGTGTGCTGGACTGATGATTACAAGGAAAGAAAACAGGTATGTGATTATATAATGTATGGAAATAGAAAAATGTTTTTTTTTCTTTTCTGCTAATGTATGTTTTGATACTCTAATAAAGGTGTTTAAAAAAAGCTAGTCACTTCCCCGTACTCTTAAAGCATTCTGTCATAATTCCCGTAAAGTTTCTATCTTCAAGGAAAGTAAGGATTACAGTCCGATTTCAGATTGATGCCCTCTGACCAATGTGTTTGGAAGATGTCTAAGCAAGTTTTCAACCACATGAACAATTATGGTTTATATTATATGCTTTCTGCAGTGCGTTGGTACCTTGACTGCACTAATTCAATCAGGTTGCAATAAATACTTCATCTTGCTTTGCTCTGTTAAGTAGGAACAGTAATTCTCTAGATCAGTCAAGAAAATATAGTGAGAATAGTTAAGTATTGTTTTTCTGTAACTGTGTGAATCTTTCCAGCTGTGTTGTTTTTAATATTTCCTGTGATTTGAAACTCTAGTGTTTACTGTAAATAGATATTACGTATTTCATGTTCTTTTATTATTCATTATTAAATATATTTAAACTTTTTTCATTGTGGCTGGTGCTTTAGAGAATATTTTAACCTTTGAGAGTACTTATATCTATAGGTGACACTGTGGCCACTCCTGAAAACTGGCTGTTTGGTCAACACTGCTATTTGTATTAACATAGTTTTCCCTCATAATTGGGTACCCTTGCAAGAACCTTAGGTAGCCGGCTTTGCAGTGTCTGGTGGCTGTGAAACTGCCTTATTGTCTGGGCAGAAGGGGGCACTGACTCTACATTACAAGGCTTGAGGGAGGTAGCTAAGGGGGAATCTATATACTGAACAAAGGGTTACTGTATAGAGAGTGGACCACTGAGGGAGGGCTAGAGGGTGAGGTAATACAGAAGTTAGTAGTGCCTATAGCCTACCATCTGGCACTTCTAGACATATCCCATGACATTACTTTTGCAGGTCATATGGGCATAAAGTGTACCAAGAGATGTGTTATCCAGAACTTTTATTGGCCTTTGATTGCAAGGGATGCAACCGGGTACTGCAAGACCTGTGAGCAGTGCCAAAAAGTAGGCAAGGCAGAAGACCAGCTCAAAGCTCCTTTGATGCCTTTGCCTGTGATTGAGGAGCCATTTCAGAGGGTAGCTATGGATATTGCGGGACATCTGAGTGTTCCAAGTTCCACAGGGAAGATGTATATCCTGGTTTTAGTAGATTATGCCACTAGATACCCTGAAGGGGTGGCTCTGTCCTCCATTGAGGTAGATAAGGTGGCAAATGTTTTGCTAGAGATTTTCAGCAGGGTATGTTTCCTAAAGAAATACTGATTGACCTGCTGGCTTGTCTGTGGAAGCGCTGTGGGGTAAAGCATGTAAATACCACCCCCTACCATCCCTAGACAAATGGTCTTGTGGAGAGGTTAAACTGTACACTAAAGACCATGTTATGGGCATTTGCAGACCAGGTTAAGAGAGTGGGAGAAATATTTGCCCCATCTACTGTTTGTTTACAGAGAGGTACCACAGGAATCCACAGGTTTTTCACCCTTTGAGTTGCTGTATGGGCATAGGGTGAGGAAGTCTTTAGATTTGATTCATGATGAATGGGAGGATGAGTGAAGGAGGCTGTTGTGGCATATGTCCTAAACCTTAGGATAAGGCTTAGAGAGCGCATGGGCTTGGCCCAGGAGAACCTGACAGGAGCCCAAAAGCAGAAAACGGTCTGGTATGACAGGAATGCCCAAGCCCGAGCGTATATGCTGTGGGACAGCAGGTGATGGTTCTCATTCCTGTCGGACACAATAAACTGCAGGCAGCTTGGGAGGGATGCTTCAAAGTGGTAAGGAAGTTCAGTGATGTTAACTACAAGGTAGAACTGTTGGCAGGAGGCAGGGGCACAAATTGTGCCATGCTAACATGCTGAAACCTTACCATGATAGGGAGGCCCTGGTGCTAAGTATTTGCAGTAGGAGGCAGAAGTAGTCTGAAGGAGATATATGGCTACAGCAAGCCAGCTGGCAAAATGTCATGTTACTATGGTGGAGCCTCTGGTTGCAGGCATATGATATCACAGTGCAGCACTGTAGTGGGGTCAGCAATGCCAAAGCAGATGGGCTCTCAAGACGGGGTATGGGTTAATGTTTTCCCAAGCAGGCTTATTCCTCTTAAGCAACGTTTCTCAAGAGTTACTTGAAAAACTGAGAAAAACTTCACAGTGACTGTAATAAATTTGTGGCGTGGACTTAAATTCACTGTGAAGTTTTTCTTGGTCATTTTTTACATTTTCTACATCACTGGTTTTGTTGTGGATATATATTCTTCTTGTCTTGTGTTCACTTGAAAAACTAGCTTGAATCTTCAAAGGGGGGAAGAGATGTGATGATGTGAAGTATTGTCAGCTATGCCAGGAGAAGTAGGGCAGTGGATGTGTGGCATATGCTAGCACAGCTAGCTGGAATTTAGTAAAGAATTGTATGTTGTTTGAACTGACTATATTGTAACTGAATTAAATATATATATATATATATATATATATATATATATATATATATATATATATATATATATATATATATATATATATATATATATATATATATATATATGGGTCTACTGTGATTCACTGAAAACTCATTTCACTGAATTTCAATTCACCCTCAAAAAATCGCTGAATGTTCAAAATACTGAAAACTCACATCACTGAATCATATTTCACTGAATGTAAGTACTGTTGGGCAAATAAAATGTATATGCCCTTTTCCCTCACTATAGTATGATCCTGGAATTAGTATATATAGTTAGGGGTGTGTGTGTGGGGCATAACCCCGCACCTACTTAGATTTTATATTTATGAATCTCATTTCACTGAAAGCTAGCAATATAAAACCAAAAGTCGGTGGGGGGCTATGACCCCCACACCCCCCCAATGTGGAGGGCTGTGCCCCCCACACACTCCCTAACTATATATACTAACTCCATGATCGCACTACAGTGAGGAAAAGGGCATATACATTTTATTTGCCAAACAGTACTTACAGTCAGTGAAATGAGTTTTCAGTGATTTGAGCTTTCAGCAATTTGGTGTGAGTGTTTTGAAATTCAGTGAAATGAGTATTCAGTGAATCAAAGTAGACCTATACATATATATATATATATATATATATATATATATATATATATATATATATATGTGTGTGTGTGTGTGTGTGTGTGTGTGTGTGTGTGTGTGTGTGTGTGTGTGTGTGTGTGTGTGTGTGTGTGTGTGTGTGTGTGTGTGTGTGTGTGTGTGTTAACATAGGATACTGGAAGAGAAGAAGTTAAGCTAAGGTCCAGCTAACTTTGGAAAATAGTAAGAAATTAAATTACTGGGCCTAGGCCATAAAGATATTATCTCACAGTTTTCAATGAAGCCAGAGATGCATTGTCTGTAAGAAGCATGGTTTGTTAGTCTCTGTAGAAGGAGTAGAAGTTTATAATTTTTTTATGACTTTCAGAAGCTGCACCAGATCCAAGCAATGCACTTGGGTGTGTATTATTGACATGTAGGTGCTAAATTCTGGCAGTTTCTAGCAATGGAGGGTTGCATGGGAAACAGAAGTCAGATGACTTGGTGTATGTGATAGGTTCATAGGTTCATAGTTTCATACTAGGTTATCTGCCCTAGGGCATTTATAAGCCTAGCCAGAGTGTGTTTGGCTTTCGCCACCCATTTTAAATTAATTTTGCTATGCCCTTTTTAGGGGTTAGTATACTGTGCCTCTGTCTAACAATGACACAGAAGTGATACCCAGGGTAAACCTACGATCTCCCATCCAATCATCAAGATTCCTCTTGAAGAGAATCAATGAGGGACTCTGCCTAACCTGGACTGGGATTTTATTCCAGAGTGAAGGGAGCCTCTGGGTTATGAATCTGTCCCTCCAGCATGTCCTATTTATTTCAGTGCTGAGGTTCAAGTCTCTCCAGCGCGTGGCTCGATGGGATTTGGATTTTCTGAGGTGCAGCATGTCCATTATTTCCGGGTTGGACATGGCTTTATACGTTAGGCACAGATCGCCTCTGAGCAGGTGGTATGCCACTGAGTAGAGCTGGAGTTTCTTTAACCGGGCAGCATATGGCATCTGTTTGAGCCCTTTGATCCTCTTGGTGAGGTACTTTTGGGGTCTTTCCAGTTGCTGCAGGTGTCTGGTAAGGTACATCCCAAAAGGGGCATTGTACTCAATTATGGGCCTGATGAGGGATGAGTAAAGAGGCACGATGACCTCCCCAGATCTAGATGTGAATCCCTTCATAATTAGGTGGGCTATATAAAATGTTTTTCTAACCACTTTGGCCACGTGGTTGTCAAATGAGAGATTGCTATCAACTTGGGTCCCCAGGTCCCTAATTACTTCTTCTGTACTTAATGGATTACCACCTATGTGGTAATTTGTGGGCACTTTGTTTTTGCCAAAGGGGATGACTATACACTTTTTGGCGTTTAGCTTGAGGCCATGGCTCTGGCACCAGTTGTCTGTTTCTATGAGGCCCTTTTGGAGGATGCTTGTGTCAGCTGGAGAGTCAATTATGGCGCCCAGTTTGCAGTCATCTGCGAACTTGGTCAGCCACAGTCCTTCCGTGTTGGCCTGTACCTCCGAGAAATATATAACGAACAAGAGAGGTCCCAGGACTGAGCCTTGTGGGATGCCACTTGTAACTGGTTTGGAGTCTGACATGGCTCCAGCAATTCTAACCATGTGGGTTCTGTCCTTGAGCCAGTTTGCAATCCATCTAGTGACATAGGGGTTTATATTTAAGCTGGTGAGCTTATCTATAATTCCAGAGTGGGGTATTGTATCGAAGGCTTTTGCGAGGTCCAGGTAGGCTGTGTGGACCACTTTCCCCTCGTCAATGGCCTTGGTGACTGTTTCAAAGAAATCGACCAGGTTTAAGAGGCAGGATCTGCCCTTAACAAAGCCGAACTAGGTAGGATCTAGTGTCTGTAGGTCCCCAATATCTTTATTTATGAGGTCCATGATGATCCTTTCCATAGCTTTGCAGACCAAGCTAGTCAGGCTTATGGGGTGATAGTTTCCAGGATCCATTGAGCAACCACCTTTGTGGAGAGGGACCACTGTTGCTGTACGCCACTCTTTGGGTACATATCCTGTAGTAAGGCTGAGATTGAACAGTAGTTTTATGTTTGGGTTTAGCTCTTCTTGGAGTTCATGTAGGACGCAGCGCGGGACATCGTCTTATCCCATTGATGCTGTGTTTTTTGCTTTGGAGAGGGCAGATTTTACCTGAGCATCTGAGATGTCAGGGGAGCAGCACTCTGCTGGGATAGATATTTGCCCTTTTGGTGGGGAGGGGGGGGGAGAAGTTTGCGCTGAACCTGTCAGCTAGCATGTTGGCAATGTCTGTGGGTTCGGTGTATTTTTTGTCATTTTGGACTAATTCTGAGCATATCTGGGAATTCCCACCCAGGTTACTAACATAACTAAAGAAAGCCTTGTGATTATCCTTAGTGTCCTGTGCAATGTTTCTCTCGAAGCTGGCCTTAGACGATTTTATGAGTGCCCATAGTTTTTTGCTAATACTGATCAGAGATGCCTTCCCTTTTTGAGATTTTGTTCTATCATGTAGTAGCTTCTTCCTTCTATTGTATAGTTTGCTTATGGCTGGGGTCCACCAGACAGGACGTCTGCCTTTGGAGGATTGGGTCTTGGTTTTATTTGGGATTGCATGATCCATGCATTCCTGAAGGTGTTCATAGAATGCATTTATAAAGGATTCTGCGGTCTGGGCCATATTTTCCACAGGCCTGGGGGCTTTGAAGGATTCCACCTCAGTTTTGAGGAGCTAGAGTAATGCTCCCAGTCTATATTTGGGTAGTTGAAGTCACCCAATATAATGGTGTTTGGAGAGACCTTCATATTTTCCAGTGTTCTCAGGAAGGCCGAGTGGGGTTCCTGGGTTTGGGAGGGTGGTCTGTAGCAGGCTATAAACTGGAAGGCAGTTTTACCCACTGTTAGTTGCACATGGATAGTCTCTGATGCATCGTGCTGTGCCACCAACCTGGAGGTGTGGGTATCTTTGACGAATATTGATACTCCCCCTCCTTTTGTGGTTTGGTCCAAGTTTTGGGGCTGAAAAGCATGGCATGAGGTATAACCTGGTAGTGCTGGGGTGCTCTCAGGAGCCTTGAACCAGGTTTCTGTTACTGCACAGATATCGATGTTCTCCATGCTAAGAAGAGTTTCGAGTGCATGCATCTTGAGGTTTAGACTTCTGGCGTTGAGTAGCATTACTCTTAGTTTCTTATCCCTTGTGATACCTATGGAGGTGGGTTTGTCTTTTGAGCCTTGCCTAAAAAAGGCACTATGGGGGTAGCAAGAGCCTTTGCCAATATCCGAACGCCCAGGGGTGACAGGTGCAAGCCGTCCCTAGCGAAGCATCGTGGCTTGTCGAGCATGTCATCCCAGGCTGACAGGCATTGGATCCCCTTTGAATGACACCAATACTTAAGCCAGTTGTTGAAATTGATCATCTTGTCTTCATATTGTGGCATCATTCTTGGTGTGGGTAAGATGCTACTCAAGGTCAGGCCAGGGTCATACCGGCCTGGGCTACATGCTCAGAGAGCTCCTCTATGTCTCTTTTCATGTAGTCCAGGGAGGTACGCCTCAGGTCATTCACACCAGCATGGACAATGACTGAGTCATATTTGTACTTGCCTTGGAGTGACCTGAGTGCTTGTGTTATGTGGCAGATCCTAGCGCCCGACAGGCAGCTCACCGTGACCTTCTCCTTGTTCAGCCTGGTGAGTGGGATGTCAGTGTGCCTGACAACAGAGTCACCTATTACAAGTGTATCAGGTGTGTTGTTTAGCCTTAAAGGCTGTGACTGTTCGGCACACTGACTTTGTGAGCTATGTGTTGCACATGTTTTCTTTTGGGGTAGCGGTTGCTTGGGTGTCTGCTTTGGAGGTCTCTGCTGCTTAGGCAGATTTTTATTTAGAGCCTCCGAGTATGTTTTTGTGTATTTATGCGTTTGGTTTGCTGTTGTGGTAGGTCTATGTGAGACTGGAATTGTAGTGAGTGTGGTTTCCTTCTCCTCCTGACTGGTTACGCCAGTACTGAGTTGAGAGAGCTTAGCCTCCAGTTTGGCTATATGGTTGCATCTCTCACATGTGTTGGAATTTGTTGGGAGGAGGAGAGGGTTGTCTGTGTACATGAGGCAGTTGTAACATTGCCTCAAGATTCCCAGATTCACCAGCTGGACTGGAGAGGAGATTGACAACTGACCTTTGGGCATGCTAGAATAGTATTGGGAATTCCTTTATAATTGAAAAAAGGGCCAATGGGGAACAAGGTACTCAAGGGGAGTTTGTGAGGGTGTAGTGCTTTTAATTTTTTAGTGATGACTTATATAATTGCTTTAGTGAGCAAGTGCCAGGTAACTTAAATGCAATGTGTTACAGGTAACTTAAATGCAAAAATGACAAACAGTAACTTTCTTTCAAGTGAAACAAGGAAATAAGTACAGTAAGCAATACAGATATCACTAGGGATCCACAGAAGCGCTGAAAAGCCGCGTTTTAGGTGGAATTAGCTTTTCAGGGAAATAACAAGCATACAAACAAAGCTAGATTCAGCAGGTCTGGATCTAGTCTATGCTACAGCAAACAAGGTGCACCAATTACAGTAAGAAGCATTTCAAATATGCAGCACTATAAGCCTAAAGTCTGTACCGAAATAATGCTTTAATATTAGGTATGACAGAAGTCTCAGGGCAGTTTGTTTCTTGGAACCTAACATAGAAGGATCCTGTAACTACTTCTTCTTGCCTTGCTCTAGTAAATAAGTAGGAACAGCAATTTTCTAGATCAGTCAGGAAAACATAGCGAGAATAGTTAAGTATTGTTTTTCTGTAACAGTGTGAAGCTTTCCAGCTATGTTATTTTTAATATTTCCTGTGATTGAAACTGTGGTGTTTTACTATAAGTAGATATTTCATATTTTCATGTTCTTTTATTATTTATTAAGTATATCTAAACATTTCATTGTGGCTGGTCCTTTAGAGAATATTTTAACCTTTGAGAGTCTGTGTATCTGTTGGTGACACTGTAACCACCCATGAAGCCTGGCTGTTTGGTCAACATTACTATTTGTATTAATATTAATTTCCCTCTGTATAATTGGTTACCTTTGCAAGAGCTTTAGGTAGTTGGCTTTGTAGTGTCTGGTGGCAGTAATAACTACCTTATAGTCTGGGCAGAAGGGGGCACAGTGGGTAGATCCTGTGCCAGCTTTTTCCAGGTATGTGTGAAAATCAAATCTCACAGTGTGTGTGTGTCAGCAACTTGGAGCAGAGACACAAAGCACTGGTTTTACAGACTGGAGAACTTTGCTGGGATACTCGACTGAGGACTTAACCTTATAGCTGTGTTAGTGGCAAGCCTTATTGGGGCCCTGGAGGGAGACAGATGTAAAGAAATCCAGACCCAGTGCTGATTATGTCCCTCGTGCTCTTAAAGGAAATTGTGCTTGATGCAGAGAGGTCTGCATCTGGAAATACTGAGTGCATCCATTTGTATTCCAAGTGAACATCCCTCTCCAGTGTCAGTGGTGAGGATTCAGGCTCCTTGATTACTGGCCCAGAGTGGGGATGTCACAGCTTCTTTAGGGTTGCTTGGCTTTTTGATTTTTTTTCTGTTTTTTATGCACAGTGTTACAAGCGAGGAGCTTTGTTCGGACTTGTGGGGCACTGTCTGCAATGAGGGTTGGACTTCAATTTTTGAGTTCTTCACAATCCTGGGAAACACTGAATATTATACTTGATTTCTGGAGATCATACTACTGGTTTCTTCTAGATTTATAGCCAGTTTGGTTGATACAGGCATCGAGATGTGTTTTCAGTTAGATTTGGTGGTGAGGGTTTGCCAGACCTAACCCCCTCAAGTAACATGTGTTGAATGCTGTGGTGCTACTTTACCTTTTCATATGCAGAACTGAGACTGTAGATCAGCTGTTTAAAAAACAAACAAAAAAAAAATCTCTCCATCAAAGGGTGCTTTGCATCAATCATACTTCTGTCTACACTGTTATTGCGCCTTGTCTTTTGGGTCAGTGGCCATGTGACATGGATATGAATGACAAATTGCTGAGAGGCAATCTGTACTTGGCCTTTGGAGGGAAAGATATGTAGCTCAGAAGACTGTCTGTTCTCTGGAACAGGCTTCCCATCCATGTGAAGCAGAGTTCTTCCTCAACATAATCCAAGCGTAACTTGGACCTGTGGCTGGGGGAATCGGACGTCCACCCCAAGTGCAGACAAAGGCAGCCTATAAATGCTTGATCCACCCATGCTTAAAGTTACATATACCCCTTAAAATAACCATATGGTATCAAAACATGTCAGATATTTGGGAAGCATAGCTAGAATTGAAAATTAGCTTAGTAATCACCTATGAACCTAAGAAGAGTGGTGCCCAAATCAGTTTTCAGGTGTACCATATGCTGTGGATTGATTGGGCATCAATGGCCACTTCATTTGCATAAAGCACAGTAGGCTAATAATACAGGTTCTGTAGCATGACAGTTCTGTATCCCTGTGAATGATAAGAAATCAGGCACTACAGCTAATCCATTGACAGATGGTTAGATTTGGAATTACTGATCCCCCTCCAGAGGCATGACCTGGTCTGCATATGTAAGAAGCTGCTTATAGTGACCTAGTCGTGTGCACATCAGTGTGCAGAATTGAGAATTATGGTTACTGGTTGTGCTTGTTGTGCAAACTGAGTGATTCAGAAACTGTTGTGACTTGAGGCCTAATTACCATACTCATCATGTCCAGCCATGAGGATCTGCATGATATATGCATGATGGCAGGCAGACAGCCTCATCACACTAATATATATAAACTGTAAAGCACAATCTTTTGCTTATGCAAGGTAAGTGCTACTTTTTGCAAGGTGATTATTCAGCAACAGCATTGTAGAACTGCTTGCATCTGATGTTGGAGGATCTGTAGCCTCCGATAATGATGGCAGAAATGAGCTGGTAAAGTCAGGGAGTTCAGAATGCTTGTTGGACAAAGGGTGCAAGATCACTGCATTCCCAGCACAGATCATGGACAGTTTCTGTGCCTGTGGATATCCGGGCTATCAACAACATGCAGAGAGGACAGTTTAATGGGGACACTGTCAATCAGGAAAGGTGTGCTTGCTCCCATTAAGCAGATGTCAGAATCTGTCTCTAGCATTCATGGCCAGAAAGGTCCACACAAGGAGCGGGTAATGGTTCTCACTGCCAAAATGGTTACTGTCCCCTGACGTTGGTTCATCAGTGACCATCACCTAGCATATGTGCAGGGCGATTGTGAAGGCAAAGTTTAGTACCACTGCAGCCATGGCAGAGTTAGTGAGGGTGATACAGGGTGTGCATGCCCTATATGTGGACAGACACAGTCATGCACTAGAAAGTGCATTGTCTTCTCTAGTTTGCTTGCTAAGGGTGAGGGGCCATTCACAGAACCAATCAACTGCTGTATCAACAGATGGTAGCCAGGATGTCTGTGGATGGCCAAGATCCCACTTCTGAGGTGCCAGCACTTCCATCCTTTGTGGAGGTGTCTACACCAGGAGAGGATGTCCTTATGGTTGTGGACATTACCACAGTGGCATGTTTCATAGAAGACATCACTAAAAGTCATGTGGTACACCAGCATCTAGCCAGGGCTATCTTACATCCAGTGCAACTCCTGGTAATAGCAGCTCTTGCAGGCAGGGGCATGCAGAGGATACTGAGCCCTCTGCCATGCATGCTCTGGACCTACCCACTAGAAGAAACTACAGTGCTGTAACAACTGCAGAGGCTGTGTCCCTGCAGATCCATACCTGACACCACCACAACCCCAAGCACATCACACTGGCATTGGTTCTTCTTATCAAGTGTCACAATAAAGGTCTCTCCCCCACCCCCAAAACTCCCATTTCACAGAGAAGTTCATTTTATTTGCATACTCCTCAGTATTCACACTCTTTCCTTTGAAAGACGCCCACTCATATGCTCATTTTCCCATCAATGCAAATGATAACTGTGCCCTGCACTTTGTACATTGCTGTTTGTGTTTCCTTTGTCTGATGCACAGTGTGGCCAGTCTATGCATGGGTAAGCACAGCCTGTGTTGGTTTGGCATGTATCATTTTTACTGTAGTGTCTGTTTTACTGTTGCGTACTATGTTCTAAAGCTACGTGCAATCTGCTGACTCTTTGCCAGTGCTCAGCACACTGTACCCTCCCAGCTCCATCTGCATGATCATCAACTGCTGCTGCTGCTGCTGTCTCCTCTACTGACTACTCATCTCACCTAGCCTCTATTACCTGCTGTGCAGAGGACTGCTGCCTTGCAAATGCCCACCTGCTGTAACTGCTTCCAGAGTATAATCTTGTGTAACACTGCACACAATGGCACTATTTTTGCACATGTGCCAGGGTCATACTGCAAGTCACCACTGGACAAACCCAGACAGGGAAAGCATGCCTTTAGCAGCCATATGCTCCTGTGTTTCTTGTTTGTGATTGGGCAAAGCTGCACTCATGGTCTATTTGAGTTTATGGATTTCTTATGGGTGCTGTGAGCCTGAGTTCCAGGGCATATCTAGCATCACCAACAAGATGCCCCTGTGGGCCATCAACCCTTGTAAATCTTTGATACATGTTATTGGTGTGCCATATGTTATGGTTGTAATAACTGCCTGGAGAGCCTGCACACACACATTGCAGATGATATCCTGTGGATTACAGACCACCTGGCAGCTGATTGTGAACACCAAAGAGTATCACTCATATGTCTTTCCTAGTTCACCAGGTATGGCTTTTATTTCATTAGGTACAGTCTGTAGACACTAGTACCTTGGAGGAAATGAGCTATATAATACATTTTCCTGCATTGTGATGGCTGTCTTCTCTGGGGGTGCATGGGAACTGCATATGCTCTCCCCACATGCTGAAATATGGCATCAATAATCTGCTGGAGCATTCCCAAGCCAGATGCCGAGATACTCCTACTGTGTACCCAGTAGTTTGCTGAAAGGTCCCTGTAGCTAATATATATAAAGCAACGGATACCTTGGTATCCATTGGGTCTGCAGCTGAAGCCAACATGTCTGGAGCTTCTTGGATGATGTCCTTATCTACACAATACCAATCCACTATGTCGGTTGAAATGTTAAACATGGTTAATGTCTCAGGGGATACATTGCTTACCATGAGGCA
The DNA here is from genome assembly GCF_019279795.1 of Protopterus annectens. NCBI lineage: Eukaryota > Metazoa > Chordata > Ceratodontiformes > Protopteridae > Protopterus > Protopterus annectens. Next base: position 338,736,909 of record NC_056731.1, on the reverse strand, counting down.
AAGCAGTGGCAATGAGATCCTCTTGTAGATGTACATTTACTAATGCTGTGGCAATCTCAGTCTGAAGACAAGCATTTGTTAAATCTTAATTATGCTGAGGAAGTTGCTCAGAATTTAGACATTTTGCCTAATTAGAGTACATAAAGAGGGTTATTTTAATAATGTCGCTCATTACTATGTCATTATATGGCCATTAGTATATACAGCATTTGACTGTTGCTTGGTCTGGCCACATCACAGAGCTTGTTTTTCTAAATTGCACACACTCTAAACTTGACCATTTGTCATGCAAATTTGCCATGATGTGACAAAGTTTTCTTAGTTTTTGTACACATGTCCCTTCCTTGTAATCTTTTTGACTGATGATATTTAACATCTAATGCCACAGTGTGCTTTTGGTCCAAGCCATCCTTCAGCACTTACAGAAATGTATAACAATATTTCAGGGTGTTGCATTTTCTCTGCACAGTACATTGTCCATTATTATTTCTCAAGGCTTGAACATTTTCATTAATTCTAGCTATAAACTGTCTTTTGATCTTGCGTAGTGGAAAAAAAAAAACGAAACAAAAAAAAAACTCAGACAAACTGAGCACATAACATTCACAGATATGTTGAGACATTGTAACATCTAGAGTATCCAAGTAAAATAGAGTACATAGATTACATATAAGGTGCAGAAGCTGCTAGGGTATATTTAAACTGTACATTTCAACAAAACAGCAGCTAGAGCACTGAATGGTTGAGTGTAAAATTTACTGTGGGCAGAAGATAAAATAGACTTCATTAAGAAGAAGAATAACTGACGTGGCTAAAGTGCTCCACTATAACAACACAATAATTAAACATTTTACATATTCATAGATGCACTTTAAAAATTAAAATATTAGTTGGAAACCAGTGTCTCATTCAAAAGGCATTCATACAATCACAGTAACTCACACAGGAATTCTCTGTACAGTAGGTGAAATGATGAATAAAAGTGAAACGCTGGTGTAAATAGGTAAGACTTGTAAAGATCATATGTCAGGCATAAGGGAGTTTAGATGGGGAATAAGGTTCACATTGTTTGTACATGATCCTGACAGAGGGTGTTTCTTAAGATTGTTTATTTATTGTCAACGGAGTTACCCTAGTGTGCAAGCATCATTTACTGATGGGCCTTGGATGGGACAAACTTATGTTACTAACAGTAATACTGTAAGGGGATGGCAGTATTCATATAGCCTACATACGTATTTACAAAATTTGCAACATTGATACCAAAACAAATAAGTAGGCAGGAATGAATAAACAGGTTTATGAACTTACAGTCTGAGGGAAAAAAATAGAGGGTCACAATCTCTAAAGTAATAAACACTCGTGGATTGCAGACTGGAAATGCATGTTTGTGACACAAGTTTGGGAAAACGATTCCTTGACTATAGTTTTCATGACAACATAATAAAAACCTTTGCATCATCTTTCATGCAGTGAGCTGTCAGCGTTTCATAGATGAATAGCTAATATGCATCTGTTTAAGTTGTTTCCATGCTAATGTCTTAGGGTGAAAAACAGATCTGTGACATAGTTCAGCCATGGCTTCAGTCCTTTCATGGAAGAGAAGCATCACAGTGGTTCACAGCAATACAGCACAACAGTAAGGGTTGCAAACTTCACAGACACTCTTATGTAGTCTCTAAAGCTCGGAGGGGGCACAATGTGATCGACAGACCATGATGCTTTGCCAGAGATGGTCTGCACCTGTCGCCCCTGGGATTCAGGTTACTGGCTAAGGCTCTTGCCACCCTTATAGTGCCTTTTTTAGGCAAAGTTCAAAGGACAAAACACCACCGTAACATTTACAAGCATGCAAAATGTGAAAGTAATGCTACTCAATGCTAGAAGTCTAAACCTCAAGATGCACTCTCTCGAGGCACTCCTAAAAATGGAGAACATTGATGTCTGTGCAGTAACTGAGACCTGGTTCAAGGCTCCAAAGAGCACCCCCTGCAATACCAGGCTACAACTCTTACCACACTTTTCGGCTACCAAACCAGGATCGAAACACTAAAGGTGGAGGAGTTTCCATATTCACCAAGGATATTCACACCACCAGGTTAGTTGCCCAACACAATGCGTCTGAAATTCTCCAGGTGCAACTAACACTAGGTAAGACTGCAATCCAAATTGCAGCTTGCTACAGATCCCCCACCATGCCCCAAGATTCTCACTACACCTTTCTAAACATACTGGAAAATATTAATATACAACCAAACACCCTAATAATGGGTGATTTCAACTACCCTGCCATTAACTGGGAAAACTACTTGTGCACCAACACCTTTGCCCAATGATTCTTGGAATTCATAAATTCCAATGCCCTGGATCAACTAATCCATAGTCCCACCAGGGGCTACAATATCCTAGACATGTTCATTACCAACATGGGAAATTGATGCTCCAAACCTATGGTCACCCCCTCGTTGGTCAGGTCAGACCATAAGCTAATCACCCTTAACATCCACATTCCACCCCCACCCCCAGTAGGGAAACCTCCATAAAAAAACTTCTCCAAGGCCAACTTCATGCTACTCAAGTCAGAAGTTGCAAACTTCATGACACCCATGCACATGGGAACTGAAAGTTTGACTGCTTAGTCCTACACTAAGGCACTGTACGAGCACATCCACTCATGCATGAATCGTGCCATCCGAAGTAGAACCAAGATGCTCTCCTCCAAAAAAAGGAAGCCAATCTGGTGGTCCCCTGCCATAAACAAACTTTACAACAAAAGGAAAAAATAGTTGCAGAAAAGAGGAAAATCCCAGGATACAAAAAACTCCCTTACCAGCCTCAGTAAGAAGCTGAGATCCCTCATAAAATCTTCCAAAGCTAGTTATGAAAATAAAATTGCCAAAGATTCCAAAGACTACCACAAGGCATTCTATAACTATGTCAAGAATCTAAATTGCAATGCTCAGATCTGCTCTGAGCTACAACAGAATGGCATTAAATATACTGAGCCCAAGGATATTGCCAATATCTTGGCAGATCAATTCAGTGCCAGCTTCACCCCCCCCTCACCCCCCCTAAATGGCCCATCTCAATGCTGGAAGATTGTCAAATTCTGGTAATAATGGCCACACAGGTAAACGCACTCTCCAAAGCTAAGAATACAGCATCCATGGGACCAGATGACATCCCGGGCTGTGTACTACATGAACTACAAAATGAACTGGCACCTCACCTAAGTGTCATGTTTAATCATACCCTCACCTCAGGCTTTGTGCCCACTGAGTGGCGCACAGCTACAGTTATCCCACTCCACAAGGGGGGATCCACCTTGGATCCCAGGAACTACCGTCCCATCAGTCTGACAAGCCTGATCTGCAAGGCCATGGAACGTATTATCATGGAACTTATAAACAAAGACATTGGCAACCTTAAAACCCTGGACCCCACCCAGTTTGGGTTCATGAAGGGCCGATCTTGTGTCCTGAACCTTATTGACTTCTTCGAATCAGTCTCCAGAGCTGTGGATGAGGGTAAGGCAGTCCACACAGCCTATCTGGACCTCGCCAAGGCCTTTGACACCATTCCCCACTCTGGAATCATAGATAAACTTACTAAGCTGGACATTAATCCCTACGTCACTCGATGGGTTGCCAACTGACTTACTGACAGAACCCACACTGTAAAAGTAGATGACTCCAATCCAGCTCCAGACTAGTGACAAGTGGAGTACCTCAGGGTTCAGTCCTGGGACCTCTCTGAAGTACAGGCTAACACTAAGGGACTCTGGCTAACAAAGTTCGCAGATGACTGCAAACTGGGGGCCATTATTGAATTCCCAAATTATGTGGATACTCTACAAAAGGGCCTTACAGAAACAGATGCTTGGTGCCAGATCCATGGGCTCAAGCTCGATGCCAAGAAATGTATAGTTATCCCCTTTGGGAAAAAACATGTACCCGTGAATTATCACATAGGTGGCAGTACACTAAACACTGAAAGTGTGATAAGAGACTTAGGGACACAGGTGGACAGTGGTCTCACCTTCAATAACTACATCACCACAACAGTCAGAAAATCCTTCTATCATCACTAAAGACTTTTCATCCAGAAAAAAGGAGGTCATTGTCCCACTGTACTCATTCCTCATTAGACCCATTATAGAATACAATGCCCCATTTGGTATGTACCTCTCAAGACATCTGCAACAACTGGAAAGGCCACAGAAATACCTCACTAAAAGAATCATAGGCCTAAAGCAGATGCCCTATGCTGACTGCCTTAAAAAACTCCAGCTATACTCTGTCGCATATCGTCTACTCCGAGGCGATCTCTGCTTAACATACAAGGCCATGTCAAACCCAGAGCTGTTGGACATGCTACACTTAAAGAAATCCCAATCCCTCAGAGCCACATGCTCCAGGGATCTAAATCTTGTCATCACAATAAACAAAACATGCTGGACGGATAGGTTCCTGACCCAGAGACTCCCCAGACTCTGGAATAGACTGCCCATACATGTCAAGCAGAGTGTCTCTTTGGCCCTCTTCAAAAGGAACCTTGATGATTGGATGGGAGAAAGAAAATTCACCCCTGGGATCACGTCAGTCGCGCTGCTAGACAGGGGTCCAGGGAAGTAAATAGTGTGGGAAGAAACAGCCAGGGAATTGTTATGGCTAGGCTTGTATAGGCCCTAGGGCCAATAGCCTAGTACCATCCTATGAACCTATGAGTACGATTGGGAATTTATTTCATTTGGCTAAGAAGAAAGTACTTGGTGCCTCATTTCCCATTCCTGTATAGACTTAGGAGTATGCAGCAACTATTAAATCTATAAAAAAACACTGGAAGAGATAATAGGCAGGATTCATAAAGGCATAAGTCAGCAGCGGGTATATTTAGACCTGACATAAAGTTTACAGTGTCTGCTTAAGGTACAGAGACAAAATTGCTTTCTTCAGCAAACAGGGTGACTACAATATTGCAAACCTACTTAATATTGTTAAACTTTCATTTATGAAGCACTACAAAGGTTTCAAGCCTTATTAATGCTGTTTCGGTGCCAAAGACACCTCTACTGCTCTACATTGCTTATCGACTCATTAATGAAATGACACTTGGGCAGTCAACACAGATATGCCACAAAGCTGCAGACTGAATCAGGAATTTAACAGTGAGAAGAATCTTGACCATCTGCTCACAGGAAACCTACAGTTATTATCTACAGTGAAAATGCAATTACAGATAACAGTATCTGTCAGTCAGCTACAGGGTGGTATGCCACCAGTGTAGCAGTGGTAACAGAATTAGCAACACCACTGTGGCAGCAAACCAACCAGAAATCATCTAAGAGATGCATATGTAGTGAAATATGAATGTATGTATATGTGTTTATGTCTGTAATATGTATGTATGCAAGCATTTGTTTTATATAATTGGCTATATATATTTCTGCTTGCACCCACACACAGTAATAAAAAAGCATGACAAAGTCTGACCAGCCTTGTATGCAAAGCCATGGAAAGACTTATGGAATTAATCAGTCAGGACATAGGGAACCTTCCAACACTGGACTCTTCTCAGTTTGGATTTGTCAAGGGGCATGTCATGCTTATTCAAACTGGTGGATTTTTTGAAAAGGTCTCCTTAGCAGTGGTTGAAGCCAAAATGGTATGTGTCACATACTTCAGTCTGACCAAAGCTTTTGACACGATTCCCCACTTGTAGAATAGTAGAAAAGCTAAATTAAACTGGGACTAAACCACATTGTCAACCACTCGATTACCAGCTGGTTCACAGATAGGACATGGATAATAAAAATAAGGGAAATTACTTCCAGAAAGAGACTAGTCACCAGTGGAGCCCCTCAGGATTCTGTGCTTAGACCTCTCCTGTTTGGCATCTACTTTTCTGAGGTAAAAGCCAATACCAAAGGGATTTGGCTAACTATGTTTGCAGATGGCTGCATGCTAGGAGCAGTCATTGAATCCCCAAATAACTTAACCATCCTGTAAGAAGCTTTGTCCCAAGTAAATAAGTGGTACAAAAATCATGGACTGAAACTAAATTCCCAAAAATGCATTATTGTATCCTTTGGGAAGTTATCTATCCCAGGGAACTATGACAGACAATATGCCCATAAGAATTTATCCAGTTGTTTGAGAGTTGTGAACTTGTGTGGACAGTGACTTTTGACCCACATATGTCCTTTGTTATAAGAAAGTCCTTCTATATTGCACTGCTTATAAACAAAGAGATAGTGTCTAGGTTTTGGGATGTCTTTGCCCCCCTTTACTCAGCTCTCATTAGGCCATTCATTGAACATAATGCCTCCTTTGGTATGTACCTGTCCTGACATGCAACAACTGGAATGCCCACAAAGATACCTTGCTAAAAGTATACAGGACCTAAGCAATATGTCCTACATGGACTGATTCAAAGCCCTGTCACTATATTTGGTATCCTACAGACTGCTAAGAGGTGACTTGTGTCTGGCATACAAGGCATCCTCTGACCCATTACTAATGGATTTACTGCACGTCAGCAAGTCAGAATCCATCAGAAGTGCACAGTCTAGGGATCTGAACTACTTCTGCAACATTGACAGAACAGTTTGGAATGACAGGTATGTTTCTCAGAGGATACTGCTGCTATGGAACAGACTCCCCATCCACATAAAACAAAGTTCATCCCTGCATATTAAAGTGCAGCTTAGTTTTATGGATGGGATACAGAAAATTTATACCAGGACTGCCCCCTCTGCTATTAATGAGCAGAGACAGCTACTAAATGCTTTATCCCCTGAATGGGTCCCCTCAAATTATCTATGGTATGATCCCAGTTATTCACATTAGGGGTAATATATAATTATTGACCATGGAATGGGTAAGGCCAATGCATATCCAAATGGGATAGGTTATTTTAAGCACAAAAAAGGGAAATTGTCTAGGCTTAAAATGTCTCACAAGGACAGCTATAAACAATGTACAGACAATTATCTGCATTTGCATGGCACTGTTTATTGTTTAAACAATCACTTATGACATAGGCAATTATATAAATTAAATCAAACCATATTGGCATATTTTCAGTTGCAAACATTACGCATCACATGTAATCTTTGATACAGCCATTGTCAACTGAACATTACATCCATCCATCCATCCAACCTCAACCCCTTTTCCTATTTTTTTGCATATGGGGTTGGGGTATCACTCACATCAACAGTGACAGTCACCTCTAGCCAAGGTTTATGCTACATAACAATAAGTATCCTGTTTTCTGGCTTATTTATACTTGTTATTGCTTCTAGCAATTTATATATAGCACTTTTTACTGCCTGCTGCATGCTTTTTACTGTATTTTATTGCTATTTTCTGTACTTGTTAAGCACCTATTTGTTTGTTCTGATTTCCTGCCAAGGAGTGTATCATATAACTGATTTGTTTGCAGTTAAAAGCATTCTGTAGAGTCTCCTTGCTACTTTATCTGTTTAAAAACTTTCATTTTGTGGCTCACTGCTGTGATAAACATTTCTGTAGTATTTACTGTCTAAAAGAGTGTAGGCTACTAGCTTTAGTATTGGTCCCCACCCTCTGTCCTTGTTGGTGTCTTGCTGTTATACTTGGTGGCTTTGCAGTTGCCCGCACCTACTGTAAATTTGATCTGGGACACTCCTCCCAGTCTAGTGTCATTAGCTCATTCTACCTAATACAGAGAGAACATCTAAGAAGGCCAACCCACTTAGTTTATTTCCTTCTGTTCCTCCTTTCTCTCTTTCTTACAAAAAAAAAAAAAATTGCCTGAAACCCCTTGTGCTCTGATTGTGTTTCTCAAACATTTTGGAAATATAGAGTATATTTTAGTGCATTTATTAAAACTGTATTTGCCTTAATATTGATACAACTCAAGTGCTCTAAGTTGCACTGCATCTGAATTGTTTTAGTGTGTTTTAGCTGCTTTTCTGTATATATAGACTTTTCTGTATATGTAGACCAGCTGCTTATTCTACTGTATTACTGCCTCTTAAATCGTTTTTCAGTTGTGCATTTGCCTTGCTTCATTCAAAAAGTTTTAAATTGCTAATTTTGTAGAGTTTTAATTGCATTTACTGTTTAGCTTTAGCCTTTTCTGTTTTTATTTACTGTATTATTGCATTGTTTAGCCTGTTTAAAAAAATACTATCTTGTTTGCTCGTTTCCCACCTTTCCTAGCTAGTATAGTCCAGATCCCAGGCTTTGCTGGTTTCAGGACTTTATTTTCTGTGTTCAGAGCTATCCAGACCTTGCTGTGGCAGAGGAAGTCCTACTGCTTACCAGTGGGAGTGATGAACATTGTACTGCCTATCTAACACTAGAGGAGTGGTTTCCAGCTCTGAAATTGTAATTTTATTAGACATTTTGGGCTGATTTCTATCTCTTTCAACTTTCTTGCTTAAAAACGCGTGTGTTTGCACATTTTTTGCATCGTGCAGCACAGTGGGGCTACGGTTAAACTATTCCAGGTGCCAGAAAGTGTGCTCTTCAAATTTTCCCTTAGAACTAGCTGGTTTCTCAGTAGTAGCACTAAAATCTGAACCCCTGACTAGCACTTGCTCTAGAACCTGCTGGAAAGCACTAGGAAGTCTTAAACTGATACAAGCAAACAACTGTCCTTGTTAATAAGGAGAAATTAATCATAGGCACTAAACAGCCTATAATTGCAAATACCTTGCAAAGGTAAGGGAAAACAGGTCTTGTACTTTACAAAAAAGCACCTAAACAGGCATGTCCAAGGGTCAGCTTCCAGTGATTTCTCCTGTCCACCTGGTGAATCTGGGCATACTGGGGCAATGCAGCAACTGCCTCATGTACACAGACAACCCTCTCCTCCTACCACCCAACACTACAACCTGTGAGAGATGCACTTACATAGCCAAACCTGAAGCAAAGCTCTCTCCAGCCAAGATTGTGCTAGACAGTCAAGAGGAGAAGGTAACACCTGCACTACACCTCAAGCAACACATAGCCCTTCAAAACTCACACCATCAACACCCACACATAGCAACACTAAACTCATGTATGCAGAGGCCCTTAACATTAACCTGCCCAAGCAACAAGGACCTCCGAAGCTGAAACTCAAACAAACACCAGTCACAACCAAAGTGACACATAGCTCACATCACCAGTGTGCCACCCAACAACAGCCCCTAAGGCAAGACAATGTACCCAACACTTTAGTCATAGGTGACTCTATAGTCCAGGCACACTGTTGTCCCACTCAGCAGGCTGAACAAGGAGAAAATTACAGTCAGCTGCCTGTCAGGTGGAAAGATCCGCCACGTAACGCATGCACTCAAGTAATTTCACAACAAGTACAAATACGACTCTGTCATTGTCCATGCTGGAGTGAATGACTTAAGACGTACCTCCCTGGACTACATGAAAAGGGACATGGAAGAGCTTTCAGATCATGTGGCCCAGGCAGGTATGACTCTAACCCTGAGTAGCATCCTGCCTTCGCCCAGAATGATACCACAGTATAAGGACAAAATGATTGACTTCAACAATTGGCTAAGCTTCTGGTGTCATTCAAAGGGGATCCAGTATCTGTCTGCCTGGAATGACATGATCGACAAACCACGATGCTTTGCCAGAGGCGGTCTGTACCTGTCGCCCCTGGGATTCAGGTTACTGGCTAAGGCTCTTGCCACCCCTATAGTGCCTTTTTAGGCAAGGTTCAAAGGACAAAACCACCACAGTAACAGATACAAGCATGCAAAATCTGAAGGTAATGCTACTCAATGCTAGAAGTCTAAACCTCAAAATGCACTCTCTCGAGGCACTCCTAAAAATGGAGAACATCGATATCTGTGCAGTAACTGAGACCTGGTTCAAGACTTCAGAGAGCAGCACCCCTGCAATACCAGGCTACAACTCTTACCACACTTTTCGGCCACCAAACCAAGACCGAAACACTAAAGGTGGAGGAGTGTCCATATTCACCAAGGATATTCACACCTCCAGGCTAGTTGCTCAACACAATGCATCTGAAATTCTCCAGGTGCAACTAACACTAGGTAAGACTGCAATCCAAAATGTAGCTTGCTACAGATCCCCCACCATGCCCCAAGATTCTCACTACACCTTTCAAAACATACTGGAAAATATTAAGATACAACCAAACACCCTAATACTGGGTGATTTCAACTACCCGGCCATTAACTGGGAAAACTACTTGGGTACCAACACCTTTTCCCAGCGGTTCTTGGAATTCATAAATTCCAATGCCCTGGATTAACTAATCCATTGTTTCATCAGGGGCTCCAATATCTTAGACCTGGTCATTACCAACATGGAAGAAAGATGCTCCACACCAGTGGTCACCCCTTCATCGGTCAGGTCTGACCATAAGCAAATCACCCTTGGCACCCACATCCCACCCCCACCCCCCAGTATGGAAACATCTGTAAAAATCTTCTCCATAGCCAACTTCATGCTACTTAAGTCAGAAGTGACAAACTTCATGGCACCCATGCAGACGGGAGCTGAAAGTTTGACTGCTGAATCCTACATTAAGGGACTGTATGAGCACATCCACTCATGCATGAATCTTGCCATCTAAAATAGAACCAAGATGCTCTCCTACAAAAAAAGGAAGCCAATCTGGTGGCCCCCTGCCATAAACAAACTATACAACAGAAGGAAGAAACTGTTGCAGAAAATAGGAAAATCCCAGGATGCAAAAAACTCCCTTACCAGCCTCAGTAAGAAGCTGAGATCCCTTATAAAATTCTCCAAAGCTAGTTATGAAAATAAAATTGCCAAAGATTCCAAAGACAACCACAAGGCATTCTATAGTTATGTCAAGAATCTAAATGGTAATGCTCAGATCTGCTCTGAGCTACAACAGAATGGCATTAAATATACTGATCCCAAGGATATTGCCAATATCCTGGCAGATTGATTTAGTGCCAACTTCATCCCCCTCTCACCCTCTAAAGGGCCCATCTCAATACCAAAGGATTGCCAAATTCTGGTAATCATGGCCACACAGGTAGAGACCGCACTGTCCAAAGCTAAGAATACAGCATCCATGGGACCAGATGACATCCTGGGCTGTGTACTACATGAACTACAAAATAAACTGGCACCTCACCTAAGTGTCATGTTTAATCATAGCCTCACCTCAGGCTTCGTGCCCACTGAGTGGGGCACAGCTACAGTTATCCCACTCCACAAGGGGGGATCCACCTTGGATCCTGGCAACTACCGTCCCATCAGTCTGATGAGCCTGACCTGCAAGGTCATGCATGGAATGCATTATCATGGAACTTATAACAAAGACATTGGCAACCTTCAAACACTGGACCCCACCCAGTTTGGGTTCATGAAGGGATGATCTTGTCTCCAGAATCTGATTGACTTCTTCGAATCAGTCTCCAGAGCTGTGGACAAGGGTAAGGTGGCCCACACAGCCTAGCTGGACCTTGCCAAGGCCTTCGGACACCACCCCCCACTCTGGAATCATACATAAACTTACTAAGCTGGGCATAAATCCCTACGTCACTCGATGGGTTGCCAACTGGCTTACTGACAGAACCCAAAAGTAAAAGTAGCCGACTCCAAATCCAGCTCCAGACAAGTGCCAAGTGGAGTACCTTAGAGGTCAGTCCTGGAACCACTCTTGTTTGGCATCTACTTCTCTGAAATACAGGCCAACACTAAGGGACTCTGGCTAACAAAGTTCACAGGTGACTGCATGTGGATATTCTACAAAAGAGGCTTACAGAAACAGATGCTTGGTGCCAGAGCCATGGGCTCAAGCTTAATGCCAAGAAATGTATAGTTATCCCCTTTGTGAAAAACCATGTAACCATGAATTACCACATATGTGGCAGTACACTAAACACCAAAAGTGTGATGAGAGACTTAGGGACACAGGTGGACAGTGGTCTCACCTTTGATAACCACATCACCACAACAGTCAGGAAATCCTTCTATGTGGCACACCTCATCACTAAGGACTTTTCATCCAGAAAAAAGGAGGTCATTGTCCCACTGTACTCATCCTTCATTAGACCCATTAAAGATTACAATGCCCCGTTTGGTATGTACCTCACAAGGCATCTGCAACAGCTGGAAAGACTGCAGAAATATCTCACTAAAAGAATCACAGGCCTAAAGCAGATGCCCTATGCTGACCGTCTGAAAAAACTCCAGCTATACTTTGTGGCATATTGTCTACTCAGAGGCAATCTATGCTTAACATACAAGGCCATGTCAAACCCTGAGTTGTTGGACATGCTCCACTTAAAGAAATCCCAATCCCTCAGAGCCACACGCTCCAGGGATCTAAACCTTGTCATCACAATGAACAAAACATGCTGGAGGGATAGGTTCCTGACGCAGAGACTCCCCATACTCTGGAATAGACTGCCCATACATGCCAAGCAGAGTGCCTCTTTGGCCCTCTTCAAAAGGAACCTTGATGATTGGATGGGAGATAGGAAATTCGCCCCGGGGATCACATCAGTCGCCCTGCTAGACAGGGGTCCAGGGAAGTAAATATTGTGGGAAGAAATATCCGGGGAATTGTTTGGCTTGTATAGGCCCTAGGGCCGATAGCCTAGTACCAGCCTATGAGACCTATGAGCTAGGTGGATAGCCCTGCCACTGTATTTCATCTGTACCACTCACTCGCACCTATGGCCAATTTAGTGTGTCTAATCTACCTACTGCATGTCTTTGGAATGTGAGAGGAAACTGGAGCACACAGCAGAAACCCATGCGACCACAGGGAGGACATGCAGACTCCACACAGAAGGTACCCCAGCTGAGAATCGAACTGAAGTACCTCTTTCTGTGAGGCATAATGCTAACCACTGCCCTACCATGGCTGCCCTGTCAATTGAACATTACATAGCTCATTCAATTCCTGCCTTTCCTTAAACCTCATTCCTCCTCCAAAACATTATTTTGCATGTATTGTTCCCACAATTATCAGAAAAAGGCAGTGGTTAAGGGGCAGTTAGTGAGGGCGGCCAGAATGGTCACCCTCAATAATGATTTTTTGTTGGAATGTGAACATTTGAGAAATGTGTTTTCAGCTAGGTCCTACCCTGATGATCTTTTAAGCATTATTATTGTTGAGGTAGTTGTTAAGAGGCGGTCTGGTTGGTTTAAAACTTTGTTGGATGGAGAATCAATTACCCCCTGATGAGATGACTACACCTGTTGATAACAGCGTGAATTATACACTGAAATTTAGCACACCTTATTTGTTAGATGCTGGACGATTAAGGAATATACTCACTAAGAACTGGTGTTTACTAACTGAAGATGTTTCAGTCAGAAAGAGGTTGTCTGATGGTCCCAGTATGATGTTCAGACGTGGCCTTAATCTGAAGAATGTATTAGAAAACACTAATGTTTATCACAGTGCCAGATGTGGTATGTTCAAATGTGGGTGCTGTAGAAGTTGCCATCTTATAAAGGTGTCAAATGGTTCTGCATTTCTGACACCATTCATTATCTGAAAGGCAGATTTAATTGTGAAAGTGTTGGGGTTGTTTACATCATCTTATGCCAATACTGTGCTGCATTTTATATTGGTAAGACTGAGAGACATCTTAAGGAGAGAATTTATGAACACCTATTGGCAGGCGTAATGGCAACAATGCTTTGGCTAGACATATCATGTAACATGAGGGTCACTCCTTTGAATACATGGTTATTGAGCAGGTAACAAATAACAAGAGAGGTGGCCCATGGCAATTAATTTTAGAAAGTAGATAATTTTATTGGCAGTTGAAACTTAATGCTTCTGCCTATCCAGGTCTCAATGAGTATTGCTCTTTGAAGTGTATTTTAAAGTTAAAAGCACTTCAAAGATGAATAAGTTTTGTTTGGGAGGCATTATTTTACAGCTGGTGTATATAAACTATTCGTGTTTAATATTATAGTTTTATTCATAGTAGTATTGTACAAACAACATATTTTTATTTATATTTATTTTTTATAAGTATGGGATTGTTTATGATGTCATTATTGCTGATGTCATTTCCTGCTGATATTATTGCTGATGTCATTTCCTTTTGGAATATTTTAAATTAAATGTTTTAACTGTTGTCCTGTGTTTGAAGAAGTTGGATTACTTGTTCAACGAAAGTGCTTACATAAACTTTTTTGGAGATTACCACCGGCCTTGTGTGTTCTTTTATTTGTTCCCACAATTCCCTTTTTTCCTATGTAATGTGCTCTTACCCTTTCATAAAGATTCCACTTCCAGTTTGTTTAGCTCCATTGCTATACTTACTACATCTGATGCAGCTGGTTTAGACTGATTTCCATTTTCTAGTAGTTGCTTTTTTTTTTTTTGGAAGCCACCATAATTAAACTTAGCAAGGCCTTACTATGTCTAGGCAATTCAGATCCTGTATCACAGTTCAAAAAAATATTTAGTTATTTGCTAATTTCTAACAGAATAGTCTGCAGGGAATTTATAAAGTCTGCCAACTCACTATACTCCCAAAAAATATGTTCCCAATTACCTCTTCCGCATCACACATCCAACCTTTACAATCTTTATGTGGAAAAATTCTTTGGAGTCTGACTGGGGTATAAAACTACCTATGCAAACACTTCCAAGCAAATATCCTAAATCTTCTAGACTTTGTTGCATATTTTGTACCCATACATATTTTTCAGTTGTTTCTTTGTGAATTGCTTATCCAATCTCTTTCCAATCTTAACTTCCTCTTATTCCTATAGTTATCTTTGCAATATTTTATGTGCCATAACTAATTATCCCTTTTTTATAACAACTTCTGCTCTGTGTTCAACTAAAACCTCAACCAGTGCTAGTCTTTTACTTTGGACCCCCCTATTACTTTCTTTGTCTGTATTCTGATATCAATCCTTGATAGGGAAGGCAGTCACTAGTTTGCAGTCAAAATGTATTCTTGGCTTCTTCCCATTCATTTACCTTCCTCTTGCTAATTTGCTCCCAATACATTGGTTCCTTTGCCAATTTTCTCCAGTAGATTCCAGCCCCTCCTCGCTTATTCTCTGTACCCCTAATTGCAGTCATTCCTATCAGCAGAATCTCCTTTCTCAGTTTGGCTTAGTTCTTAGTATACTTTCTGCTATTTTATTAATGCACTATTCTGTATGACTATTGTTATTGTCCTTAAGGATCTGCATCCAAAATCTCAGTCTCTCCTTAGCACTTGAGCATTCCTCCCTGTTTAATCATCTCCCCTTTCCACTTTGAATTATAGCTTTCTGCTTATGCTATGTATAGGAGCCTTAACTGTGTAGATTTGAAATATCCCTTCAACTCAGGTAATCTCAAAACACCTTGTTCTGTTGGAAGGATCAACTTCTCCCTCTTGATTCTTGTCCTCTTCCCCTCACAGATAAAATCCTTCAACTTTATTTATTAATTGCTATCCACAACATTTCCTCTGGATGATTAAAAAAAATAGTTGACCGGTGTATAAAACTAAAGACACTAAAACATTTTCACTACTTGTATCATGCTGTCTATATCCATAAAACAGGACTTCCAATTCCTCAGTTTTTGTATTATCGCTTGTTTAGTCTCTTCCCACATATCCTTACCTGCCATAACAGAATCCTTTATATCCAATACTACCAAGAAATTAATTTTGTCACATCCCTGTAAATATAGGTATTACTGAACCAATTTGTTTGTGGTGCATAGCTTACAGCTACTGACTTTGTTTTATCTTCAATAATTTAGTATCCTGAAAAGACTTGAAACTATCTCAGAATGTTCCACAACCCTGAACTGCCTTTTCTGGTTTTATAAGGTGCAAATTAATATCATGGAGTCCCTCTGGGATCTATCCTTGGCCCATTGCTCTTCTCCTTATTCACCAAACAACTCTCCTCCCCCACACCTAATACCTCTGTAGTGCAATACACAGATAATACCACCCTTATATGAGCTGACCCCACACTAGATGACCTTCAATCCCTAACCCAAAACTGTCTTTCAGTAGCTGAAACCTGGTTCACTAACTCCCACCTAATTCTCAACACAAGCAAAACAAAACTTCTGCTTTTCAGCTCATGTAGCTCTCCCCCTCAAGTGACAAATTTATCTTAATGTTCAATAACAAAACCAAGATCACCCTAACCACCCATACAAAACTATTAGGTGTAGAAATAGACAACAACCTGAGATTTGATGTCCACATATCCCAAACTATCAAGAAAGTCCACAAAAAAATAGGCCTCCTCTATCATAACAAACAATTATTCACTGAACATACTAAACCACAATTGCTAGGACACATCTCTTATCTACCCTCCTCTGTGCTTCCCCTATTCTAACTAATCTACGGAAGGATGAGCTAAACAAACTAGAATCTTGCTACAACAAGATTGCCAGGTTTGCTTCTGGGTCCTCACACAAGACTCATCACTGTGTACCACTCAAACAACTAAACTGGCTAGAGCTGCCTCAACTTCTTAAACTCAATCAACTGTCACTTGTACATAAATTATACTACTACCCTGATAAAATCCCAGCACTACAGGATCTAATCCAACCCTATGCTACTACTGGATCCCTGCAATCTAGTAATCAGAACTTCCTAATTGTCAATAAATATAATAATGACACTGGGAAATCCCTGTTTACCTGTTCTATTTCTAAAGCTTGGAATACTCTATCTAGCTACCTGACTTCAAACAGCTCTGCCACACAATTTAAAAAACACGTGAAAACACACTATATGGACAACTAATGTACAAACTAATATTTGTAATACCTACATTGCTATCCTTTTGTACTGTGTACCATATGCTAGCAAATTATGTTAATTTAAATATCCTTTTAACTTTATTACCTGATTTATTCCTTACTGTGTTATTTTATTTTGTGAGTGCCATGCACTGCCTTTTACTCTGTATTATTTTTAAATGACTGTTTAACTTGGTTATGAGTTTTTTTTTACTATGGAACTATGTGCTTCGAATGCTATGTGATGCATTATGTTTCTGTATTACGTGCTATCTGCTATATATATTTATTAATATGGAGCTTTTGTTCCTTGGCCTCCACTGAAAATGGACCTGTGTCCAGTTAGACTGTCCTGGTCAACAAATGTAAAATAAATAAATAAAATAAATAAATTAAATCTGCAAATAAAGCTAACATGGTTTGATTACCATAGCAACTATATAATTGAATTTCTGAGTGGTATTTTCTTTGCCAAGTGGTTCTAAATATAATACAAATAAAGGAGAAAGAGGGCATTCTTAAGTTTTCCAAAATATTTCTAATACCTTTACATGATCTGTTTTATTCCTTGTTATAGGCTTCCTAAGCTTGTCAACAACCCTTTCTACTGTCTTTTTTCTGAGCCATTGTGCTAAAAGCTTTTGTGCTCTGGAGTTAAAGCTTTTGTGCTCTGGAGTTATCAAAAGAGTTGCTTAACAGCAATCTTCCCAAACACATGCATATTATTTGGGCAGTCCCTTATTTTCCCTTTAGCACTCTGTAGTTGCACTTCTTGTTCTGTGAGATTCCCCTTATTCTGCAATACTTTAACCTTTGTCAGTCCCCCTAAATAAAATTCTTGTTCTTAACCATATTTGTTTCTTTTATTTCTACCCTATTTTTAAACGCCATTTTATTTTATCCCACTCACTAGCTATATTTTCTGAAGAAATTTTTACCTTTCCCAATAACTCCTGAATAATTTCCACTACCCATTCTTTAAATTCCTCTCTATTGAACAGATAGAATGGGATGCACCAGTGTCTCATTTTTATTTCATTACCCTGCATTTTTATTTATTATTGGCACATGGTCTGAAATAGTTATTGGATGTGTATTAAAACTTTCATTTAAATGCACATGCTTCTGTGAAATATAATTGCTGTCTACCCTAACCCAGTTTTTGTTAGTTGAGAAATATATAAATTCTCTCTGAGCTCCTACTAATGAATTCACATCTTCCATACCATTTATTTTCATAAAAGTCTTCAAAAAAACTACTCTCTTTTTGTTCCGTTCTAGGCCCCCACATGCATCCTTACTGTTGCAAATCAAATTTCAGTTCCCACCTATAAGTAACGTTCCCTGCTGAAAGCTGATTATTTCTCCCAGAATTTTCTTAAGCTCCATTGAAGCAGTTTTAGGTGGAATATAAATACATGCCCGGTGCAGCGTTTAACGTTGCCTCACAGCAAGGCTCACAGCAAGAGGTTCGGTTTCTCCTCGGGGGCCCTGTGGTGTGGAGTTTGTCTCCCTGTGTTCGCGTGGGTTTTTTCCCTCCGGTACTCCGGGTTCCTCATTTCAAAGACATGCATGCATCCTGTTTCTCTCCCCGGCCTCCGCTGAAACAGGGGCTCTGTGGAACCTAGTCGGACATTCCCGGTCAACAAATGTTAAATAAAATAAATAAAATAAAATAAATGCCAGCACAATCCTCCTCCCTTGCCAGTAGCCCCTTACTACTGCTACTGTTACATTTTTGCTATCATCTTTTTTCATCTTCTGTCACTATTAGAGCTCCTCTAGCAAGTAATATAACTACTTCCCTTTGTTCCAGATATTAAGCTGAATAACCATCCTTAAATCCTTTCTTTATCATAGTCATATGCTCAGTTCTTTTCAACTTGCCTCCTGTAGCATGGCTATTTGCACTCTGCATTTCTTAATATAGTTCACTACTCTTCCTTTTTGTATATACCTGTGAGAGCATTCACATTCAAAGATAATATGGAAAGAGTTGCCATTATGGTAAGAAGTTATTATTCCCACTTGTTAAGTGTAAGAGCTTTTTTTTCCAAATGTCAATTTTTAGCTTTTCTGTTAAATGCATACAATAATGTTTGGTAAGTTGATCTCTTATACAGTTTTAATGAAAACCTTCAACCAAAAAAGCAAACACACCTGCAAAACACCTCTGTATCATATTAACTTAATTAAAAGAGACAAAACTATGTACATCTTCAAATAATGAAGTTTAACCCTTCTGATAGGAACAGTTGTCCCAGACTGACATCTATACTCGCAGATTTTAACTGACATGCAAATAAAGCTATCTATGATAAGACTCATGGTACAGCCTGTGTTTCTACTTTCACTAAGTGCTTTATTTGTCTTATCTTTATTCCTGTCCCAGATGTAGAAAACAACTTGAATGCTTTCAGAAAACATTACCTTTTAGCCATTGAAAGAAAAATGTATTCTATTTTTATTGCCCTTGTATCATCTTGTCTCAATAGAAACATGAAATCTAGATCCAGTTGCAAGCTCCTCATGTTGCACTATGAACATGTTATTTGCTAAAGGAAAACTTGTCTTTACAATCAGTATTCTGTTATTTGCTTGCTTCCACTTAAAACTTGCTGTTAGATCAAGCCAGGGGCCTTAATCCTGTAATTTCCCTATGCAAAAGTAAAAAAAAAGCATATCACTTTTACTTATATCATGATCTGTATACTTTTACAACCCGTCCCTCACCTCAACAACCCAAGATTACAGGCTATTATGTTAAACTTAGTTTTATCCAAGCTTTCTTCTCTTTTTACATTGCAGTGCCTACATTTCTTAAAACTAAGAAAGAGAGAGAAAAAAAGAGGACCTCTTTACTTTAGTGTCTCTATAACACACAAGTAACTGAAAATGCTTTACTATATAACATGCAGTATGCTGTTAAGAACAACAAATGTTTTGCTTAGTTACTGCTTTTATTCCTATTCCCCTCTCCTTAATGCTCTTCTAAACATTAATGACATGAAGTAGGGCATATGTTCACTACATGTTCTCTTGTTTCTTGTTAAAAAAAAACTTAAATGATCATTTATGACAGATAATCATACATTTAGATAAATGAGAACAAACCGTATTGAAAATCTTAGTTGAAAGCATTATATGTACATCACAAGCCATACTGACATAATTTTAATTACAAACGTGCATCACTTATCTACCCAAGCATTCAGTCAAACATTACATAGCTCATTCAAATCCTGCTTTCTTTTAAACCTCATTCCTTCCCTATGTGTATTGTTTCCACAATTCCCATTTCTTCTATGTAATTTTTTCCTACCCTTTTCTAAAGATCCCAATTCCAGTTGTTCTATCTCTATTACTATATTCACTACTTCTAGTATAGTTGGTTTAGACTTCAGTTGGTTTAGACTTTGATTTCCATTTTCTAGTAATTGCTTTTTTGGCATCCACCATAATTAGATTCAGCAAGGCCTTACTATGTCTAGGCAACTACAATTCTGTATCATAGCTCAGAAATATAATTTCCCTAGATGCATCAATTTGCTCACCCAGTATCTGTGATAGACTAGTCTGCAGGGAATCTTTAATGTCTGACAACTCATTACACTCCCAGAACATATGTTCTCAATTACCTGTTTCTTCCCCATCATATACCTTCTACCTGAGGAAAAATTCTCTGGAGTATACTTGGGGTATAAAATACCTATGTAAACCATTTCAAAGTAAAAATACTAAATCTTCTAGATTTTGTTGCATATTTGGCAGATCTACATATATCCGCCATTGTTTCTTTGGGGTTGCTTATCCAGTCTCTTACCAATTGTTTCTAGCCTCCTCTGATTAATTCTTATAGTTATCATGCAATATTTTATATGCTGTACTAATTATTCCTTCGTTTAACAGCAACTTCTTTACTAGATTATACTAAAAATGCTAACAGTGCTGGTCTTTCATTCAGTACCCCCTATTTCTTTCTCTTTGCCTGTATACTGATCAATCCTTGATTGGGAAGGCAACCTCTAACCTGCAGGCCAAGTGAATTCTTAGAGTCTTTTCATTCTTTTACTTTTCTCTCTCTGTAGTTATTTGCTCCCAATACCTTGGTTCCTTTGCTAGTTTTCCTCATTAAATTCCAGCCTATTGTCTGTATCCCTATTTGCAGTCATCCCTATTGGCAGAATCTACTTTCTCCATTCCCACGTTGGCTTAGTTCTTAGAATACTTTCTGCTACTTTATGAATATAATATTCTATTTGAATTAGGTGGACTATAAATACATGCCAGGGTAATCCTCCTTCCTTGCCAGTAGCCCCTTAGATAATAATGGTAGATTTGTAGTACTTTTTTATCCTCTTCTGTCACTATTAGAGCTCCTCTTGCAATTAATACAAGCTCTCTCTTTTCCTTTGTCCCAACTATCTTGCTGAATAACCATCCTGAAAACCTTTCTTTATCAAATTCACATGTTCATTTCTTTTCAAGTGTCTCTCATGCACCATAGCTATTTGCACTTTGCAGTTTAATATGGTTCACTACTTTTTCTTTTTTTTGTATTTATCTGTGAGACCAGTGACATTTAAAGATATTACATAAATCATCATTGTGTTAAAAAGTTATTATTCCCACCTTTTATGTGTAACAGCTTGTTTTGTTAAGTCTCTTGTTCCATCTTGTGTTGCGTGCATACAATGTCAGGTTGATCATTAATGCAGTTGTTTCTTGTCACATTCATTTGAGCCTATGTCACATCTTACAAAACATTTTGTTTTATTGAAAACCCTTAAATGCCCCTAAAACCTATTAACTTAATACTAACACACAAACCGTGTACATCTTCAAATATTGAAGTTTTACCTTACCTTCTTAATAGGAACAGGTGTCCCAAACTGACAGCCACATTCACAGACTTGTGTTAACTTAAAAGAAAGGTTATCCATTCTAAGACACATGGTATAGCCTGTGCTTCTAATAAGTGCTGTCTGGTTTTGTTTTATCTTTATAACTTTCCCAGCTGGGAAGGCACTTGCATGCTTTCAGAAAACATTATCTCCATGGAGACATGAAGTCCAGATACAAAGTTGCTACTAAAAGCATGTTTGTTTGCTGGAAAAAAAGCTTTATAATATTCAGCATTCTTTTTCATTTACTTGCTTTCTCTTAAAACTTGTTACTAGATCAAGTTAAGGGCATTAATCCAGATGTTACCCTATGCAAGAATGAGAAAAAGTACATCATGTTCTTTTGACCAAAGTTCTTTTTTTTACATCACAGTGCCTACATTTCTTAAATCTGAACAAGGAGAAAGAGAGAAGGACAAAAAAAAAAACAAAAATAGGAGCACCTGTTTATTTTAGTATCCCCATTACACTTAATAATGGAGAAAACTTTATAGCTTGCAAAAAATGTGCAGTATAAAAATATTACTATTAAGAAAAATTTTGTTTTACTTGCGGTTAACTTTCTCCTTCTTCATCCCCTCTCCTAAGTATTTTTCCAAACATTAATGACATGAACTAGGACATATGCTCTAGAGTCCCTGGAATAAGTCCATCCAATATTTCCAGATTTCCTTCTTTCATGTCTCACAAATATAATTTTTGCTTTGTAATCCCACATCTGTCAGTTTCCAAGTTACTGGTTTTATTCCTGTTCATCTCCATCTCCCATATCCTGTCTCTGCTTCATTTCCAACCTACTCTAGATTCTTCTGGTCAGCTCTTGGGATTTTTTTCCTTCTTTCATGCATTTTACATTGAAACATTGGAAAAGGTTTCACTGACACAGTCTCTATGTTATTTTATTACCAGAAGAACAATAAGCAGAATTTCTTCTTTCTGTTTCACAGCTCACTTTTTGTTGGACAACCTTTTGTATTTCCTCCTTAGCATGTACTGCATCAAAAATGATTTTGTCCCTCCAGGAAAGAATATTTTGAAGATAGATGGGTACAGCAGTTTGAAATTCAGGCCTGCTTCTTGACATTCCCTGAATAGTGGAATACATTTACTCCTCTTCTGCCTGGTATACAGGCAGTGATCACTTTCCACAAACACTCTGCTGTCTCCCACTTTTATTACTTTGTCCTTCTGTCACAGTTTTGTCAGAATCAACTTCTTCTGCTGATAGGATTCCATCTTTACTATTAAAGGTTTAGGTTGCTTTCTCATAGGCAGGTTTGGAGCATACACTCTGTGCCCTTTCAATTAACAACAACTCCTGAGCAATACCAGTTCAGTTGGTTATTTGTACTTTCAAAAAATTAATACAGTCTGTTTCTTCCAGCTTATCTGGTACAACAGAACATCTCAGGTTTTCCCTACGAGCTCTGTCTTTTAATTCTTTGAAACATCTCTTCTTGAGCAATCTCATATTCAGCAGTATTTTCTTTATTGCAACCTCTGATTTTTTTTCCAGTTTTATCACCTGAGTTAAGTATCTGTTTAAAGCGCCTTCATTTTTTCCAGCCTTTTGCTATTTGAGTTGATATGCTCTGTTAATGTTTCATTTATTTTAATCAGGTCTGTGTGCAGTAGCCTTAAACTTTCCTCTAGGTTACTGGAAGTCATGTCTGGAGCTTGCACTGCTTTTTGCTGAACAGATACAGTATTCTGCTCAGTGTTTTTCCCCACTGTTTGTAGCTGATTTTCTTTCAGGTCCTCTGTTTTTTTCCTGGCATCCAGTTAGTACACTAATATCCAGTTACTGAATTATACCCAGAAATAGAAGTCCATTGGGTTTCTCTTCCATGTTTTTGTTTTCACACTGGGAGAGCTAGAATTAAGCTGTTACTCAGTGTGCAGCCATCTTTGAAGTCTCCAGTTTTTCTTGTTAAGCCATATTTCACATATGTGATTGCTTTGTAATCCCACATTTATTTATTAATTTTCAAGTTGTTGGGTTTTCTTCTTGTTGATCTCCATCTCCCAACTCCAGTCTCTGGTTCATTTCCAACATACCCGTGGTGGTTCTAGCCAACTCCTTTGCTTTTCTCTGTCTCACAAGCATTTTTCTTTGGAACATTGGAAAAGGTTTAACTGGCAAAGTGGAATAAAAAGCAGAATCCCCTTTTATTTGATAGCTGATTTTGTAGTTGGACAGACTTTTGTATTTCCTCTTTAGCATCTTCTGCAACAAAAAATGACTGATCCTCCAAGAGAAACTATTCTGTTTTTTAAACATCTTTATTAAGCATAATAAAAAGTGACATAGATACACATACAGTATAAAAAAAAAGAGTACCTATCATTTCATCGAAGCACCAATTTGCCGAATGTCTATTAGTTGAACTTAAATTATCGAATACTGTTTTCAGTGAAGGATTACATCATCAAAATTTGTTTTCTTAGGGAAGGGAGTTGGTTGGTTGGATAGTTGTAACAAATTTGCACTTTCCCCAATGTAGTGCATTCCCTGAGTTGGAATATATAATTCGGGTGGTGTGGGTGGCAAAGCCACCCCCCCACATTGGTGAGTTTAAAATAATGTAATTTGTGTTATGATCGTTCTAGTGGTCAAGTAGTTTTCTTCCTTGAGAAATCTTTTCAATGTAATTCTTCAATGAAATGGTGTTCAATGCTTTAAGTTCAATGAATAGTCATTAGGCAAATTGGGGCTTCAATGAAATGATGTCGACCAAAAAAAAAAAACACAGACCATATTAACAGTTCTTCTCCTGAACATTATTCTGCCTTCTATTTATTTTTTTAAGATCTCACATCAGTTCTTTTATCTTCTTTACAGAGTTCATTACTTTAGTTACAGCTGGATTAGATTTTTATTTCCATTTTTTAGTATTTTCATTTGTGGCAACCAGTACCATTAAACTTTGGAAGACTTTACTATGTTTGGGCAATTCAATACCTTTATTCGAGCAAAAGGTAATCTCCTTAGTTACAACAATTTGTTCTTCCAACAGTTCTGACAAGGTGCACTATAAGGAATTTTTAAATTGTGCAATCGTGTCACATTCCTAAACAAACATGTTCCCAGTTACCTCTTTCTTTCCCATCATACCTCCAGCATTTTCTGTCTGAGGAAAAATTATCTGAAGCCTGCAGACACAAACATTTCCAAGCATAAATTTCTAAACTGCCTGGGCTTTGTTATATTCTTGTGAGATGTACTGAAATCTTCCTATTGTTTCTTTGTTTACTGCCTTTCCACTGTCTTGTCTGCTTTGTAAAAGGTCAAGTACTTGAATGGCTTTAGGAAGACTGCCAGGCCTGTTTGGTTAATACTGTTTGGTTAATATTTTTTTGCATTCAGGTGAAATGAAATCCACACCAATGGGCCCCATGTAATTCAATTTATTGCCAGTTCACATGTGGTATATGTACGGGTTTTTGCAATTTTTTTTTTTTTTTATCTGCCCTTTCTAGTTTTACCCCAGGTATTTGAAACAGCATATTTAATGAAACATTACTGTTGAATGAAGCATTGTTATTGTTTTACTGAAATGTTGTTGTATCTTTCGGCTTTTCCTGGTTAGGGGTCGCCACAGTGGAACTCCGGTCCGCTAATGATTGGCAGTAGATTTTTACATAGCGAGTTGCCAGCCCTGACGCACAACCTTCAACGAAGGTATGCCCAATAATGCATGTCTCCACACAGAAGACGCTTTAGCTGAGAATCGAACAGGACGATGTCTTACTGTGAGGCGACAATGCTACCGCAGCACCATTGTTTTACTGAAATGTAAGTCACAAAATTTATTGGTAAAAGCTAATGTTAAAACGTCATGGTGCATCAGGTGAACATATACTTCAGGGATGTGCGTAAACATATTGTTGAACATAGATATATTGTAGAAATACTTAAATCCTCTATTGCAGTTCACTTATTGATCTCAGTTTATTAACCAGAATAATGCCCTGATCACAAAGACTGATTTCAGGCATTTTGGGTGAACTGGTGATAAGTCATCCTAAACAACAAATGAAAAACTGTAGCTGCTTAATAGTCTACTTTTCCCAAGCCACTTTCATCCTAGAAGAAAATATTCTGAAGACAGCTGGACACAGCAGCTTGAATGTTATACCTGCTTCTTGACATTCCCTGATTGCTGCAATAAATGTACTCTTTGTCTGCCTGGTGAGCAGTGAGTAATCATTTTCTACAGTCACTGTACTGTCTCCAGCTTTTAGTACTTTGTCCTTCTGCCACAGTTTTGTCAAAATCTGGTCTTTCTGCTAGTAGAATTGCATCTTTACTAATAGAGGTCTTGTCTGCTTTCTCATGATGATGTTTGGAGCATGCACACAATGTGCCCTTTCAATTTACAAATCCTGCTGTGCTTTTATAAAATTAATGCAGTCTGATCCTTCCAGTTACTCTAGTACAGCAGAAAATCTCATATTTTCCCTACATACTGTGTCCTCTAATTCTACCATTTTTTTAAACCTCTCGTGAGCAGTTTCATACTTAGCCAGACTTTCTTCATTTTGATCTCTGAATATCAGTGCATCTGAATATCTGTTTAAAGTTTATTCCATTTTTGCAGCATTTGTTATTTGATATATATATATATATATATATACTCCTTCAGTGTTTGGTTTATTTTAGTCATCTGAGCATATTTGAATTTTTCCTCTAGATAACTGAAAGCCATGTCTTTCACCAAAACTGGAGCTTAAACTGTTTTTGCTGAACAGCTGTAGGACTCTTACCAGCCAGTGTTTTCTCCTCACCTTTTGTGGTTGAATATTTTTTTCCAGATTCTATAAATTTCTTGTTAGCTGGCATCCAGGCAGTGTACTTACTAGCAAGCAACTAAAACTTACCCAAAAAGACAGATTCACTGGCTGAGTTTGTTTTCACACTGGGAGAGCTGAAATTAAGGTGATACTCAGTGTGCAGCCATCTTGAAAGTCCTTGTGCTTGGCACTGTTGGTAGAATTCAGCTGCCCTATGCTGCACTTACAAGCAAGTGTAATCTGAGCATCACCAGCACTGCCTAAAAGCCAAGTGCTGTGTTGTTCACCACTGATGTCTTGTACTGTGTATGAGCCAGTAATGAAATAGAAGATATGCAGTTATGTGCAAAAATGGGTAATTAGGCAAATGTACTACATAGCATTTTTTTAACTATGCCACCAATTTCATAATGCTATTAAGGCTTGTCATGCTAGTCAGGAAGCTACAAATTACAACACACACACACACACACACACACACACACACACACACACACACACACACACACACACGCACACACGCACACACGCACACACGCACACACTCTCTCTCTGGCACATATTTCTGATCTGTGTGAGTGGTGCTGTGGCAGACATTACTGTCATACTGTTGTAGACTGCTGCAGTATATAGCAAGGTTCATACTGTGATGCATTATTTGGCCAGGATTTACTAGGCAGAACCACAGCATAAAGGCATGTGCTACAGCAGCCTATCATAAAAGAGGCTGTCCTGCCAGCACCCTTCACAATGTAACTCCCCTTCTCAGAAGTGCAGAATTCCAGATGCACTTGCATGGTACAGTGCTTGCTATTCTGTCTACCATAACATTTGTCTACCTCCTAAGATCAAACACAGACTACCTTTTAATACAGTTGAAAGTTGGCTCCTTAATCGATGTCTCTTATTAAATCCAAACAAAACTAAACTGCTGCTGTTCTCCCCAACTTGTAAGTCCACCATACCAACCTTTACCATAAAATCTAACAACGGTACCAATATTTCTCCAGATACCTCTACCAAGCTACTAGGTGTAATAGTTGATAATAACCTTCAGTTTGATTTGCATATTAACCATACAATTAAAGCAGTCAATAAAAAACTTGGCTCCCTATACAAGAGTAAACCCTTCCTAACTCCCCTAGCTATGACTGTTATTGCCTGTACACACCTACTGTCCGCCCTCCTCTATGCCTCCCCCTTATTCACAAACGTGAGTAAAACTGACCTGAACAAACTCTCAAGCTGCTATAATCACATTGCTAGATTTGCCACTGATACAACCTATGGAACACACCACTGTCTTAACCTTAGTCTTCTAGGGTGGCTTGAGTTACATAACCTACTTCAAGTCAACCTCCTAGTAGTCGCCCATAAGATTCTCTATCAATCCAAAAAAATGGCTGTACTTAATAACCTCATTACCCCCTACCATAACCTCAAGACACTTAGATCAGCCAACAAAACCTTAGTTCACACTTTCAAATCTAATAACTCGGCTGGGGAATCCCTGCTTGCAAACTCTGTTGGCAAATCATGGAATTCACTTCCTGGTGACCTAACTTCAGAACTCTTGCTGTCTCAATTCAAGAAAAGTCTTATACAATACCTTAGAACACGATGGCTATGTCCTTGCTCTACTCCCAACTAACTTCTTCCCCCTCAACTGCGTGCCTAACGAGGACTTCCTGCCGCAATGAAACTGTATCTTAATTATGTTATGATTTTAACAGCTCTGTATTAACTTTATGTAACTGAACGATGTTTTTAACCTTTTAATGTATGTAAAACTGCACTGGAAATTGTATAACATGATATACATGTATATATAAATAGTTTGTGTATGTATGTATGTATGGAGCTTTTCTCCCCGGGCCTCCACTGGAAAAGGACATGAATCCAGTCGAACTATCCCGATCAATAAATAAATAAGTAAATAAATGTTGTAAGATATATAGGCTGCTGTTCTGGGTAATGGGCCTTTCATTTACACCCTCTTCTATGACATGTCTTGAATTCATTGCTAATGCAACTCTTGCTCTATTAAGTTGCACCTGCTCCTATGTGGTACACTGTTGTGACACTGATACTCATGTGAGCTGTAAGTTTGTAGGTTCAGTTATCAACCTTGTAGCCTACTGGCCTTCAACTGTTTTTAGAACTACAACTCCATTTTGATATTTATACTGCAAAAAGACAGCACTATACATTTCCTTAGTGTGAAAACACCATTTATTTAGAGAGGACCACCACCAGTAAATTAAATATTGGTAATGTTTTGCCCCGCGAAAAACTTCTGCAGTGTATACATTCAAACAAATTACACAAATGATTTTAAATACTAAATGGCTGGAGCCAACATCTTAGAAAACAACCTCTTTCCTTATGTTTGTTTCAGTATCATGTTCATGTTATTGTTACTTGGGTCTTTCTATTAATAACATGTCAAATAAAAAGAGATCTGACAACAAAAGTCTGGGTGAATAGCTGTTGGACCTGCTTACATCACATATAAAGTTAAAGTACTACCTTTTATAAAAATATAGATATACCATGTTACATCCTTCTAAAAACCCTTGGTAAAACTTCATATTCAGCATCAGTGAGCTTTATTTACTTTTCCTGACATTAATAGGGTGATTAGTTCCAGTGTGAATAAATATGACAAAACATTTGTTGGGTAAAAAAGAACAAGTATGGGTTATTAACATAGGAGTTTTATACCCTCCAGGTCTCAATAAAAAAATTGTAGTGTTTGAAATCAACATTGCTATTCCCATTCTGGCCACTGGATAGCACTATTTACTTATTTATTGAAGAGTTTATACACACACATATATATATATATATATATATATATATATATATATATATATATATATATGTTTATATTTCTTTGGTGTCATTTGCTTGAATATATGCACTGAAGAAGGCTGTTCTCCAGCAAAACCTGGATTTCGATTATTAGTAGAAGTCCTCCAAATAAATTGTTTTGCACTATGGGCAGTGGGGTGTGTCTTTTTAGCTTTGACTTATTTCAGACATGCATGGACCCATACCTTTCAACCTCTTAGAGCAAAAAATCTGGACAAAGCCTGACAGAATGGGGGGACAAAAGCCCAAAAATAGGGACAGATTTTATATATTGCTCTTATAAGCTTAGAAAGTTGTTAGAATAACAGGATTTGTCTTAGCATGCATTTTTTGAAGGATGTGACATCTGAAACACAAATGAATATCATTATTTAGTGATTTCAGTCCTTAGATTATCCCAGTGATTTGCCAGAAACTCACAAGTTTTATGAGGAACAGACCAAAATATGAGGCAAAAATCTGGACATTCTGCGAAAATCTGGACAGTTGAGAAGTATGCCTGGACCTGTCTTGTATTTTCTGTGCAGTGAGTTCGATATACATGGGTATATCTACATTTGTACACACACAAAAAGTGGGAGAAAGCAATATTTATTTTTGAAGGAATTTATTGACTAATGTATTATGATTATAAGCAAAACTAATTCCATTTCATTTGAAAGGTGGTGTGTAATGAGTTTGTATTTTTCTATTATTACTCTTCATTTTTAACATTAACTTCTCCAGGCAAGTATTTAGGTCTCTTAGTGGTGCATTCGAAACAAAAAAGTTGAAACAGACCAGGATATGAAATTGCCTTATAGACTAGGCAAAGGTAATGTCTAAGAAACTTCTGAGAAACAGGACTTGATAATTCCCAAAGTGTTAAATAGTTCATTTTCCAGCCCTCAGATTTTTCTAGCTAGAAATCGTTGCAGCTTTTCAGGTTGTTCCAGGTGATTAGTTTAGTGACTACAAAGTGCAGGACTGTATTAGTATGTAATAAGGTGATACATGTATCTCCCTGGAGTAACTATATCTGTCATTAAGAAGTAAGTGGGATACAGAACATATTTTATTACTTTAAATTATTGTTAGCCATTGCCTATCAACCATTCCTTCTCTCTCTCCCGAGTTTGATTTGTAATCTGTCTGGCATCTGTATATGAATCAAGCTGCATATGTGAAGTCCATAACTTTTTAACTGAGTTAGCTTGTAGCTTTAACAAAATGTTTGTAGTTAAATATATTGTCTGCTTGAAGTCTTCAGGTTGTAAGCGTACCTTTGGGTTCTGTCTTGGGACCTCTACTTTTTAATATGTATATTTTTCATTGCTGTCTTCATCTGATGTTATTTTTGCTAAATTTGCTGAATCAAATGCATACATGTGTTATAGTTTTTGCTCTATCGGAGTTCTTCATATCTGCTGTTAGTATTATGGCAACAGGATTCACAAATAACTTTAGTCTCAATAATAGTACATGTAAAACTGCTCATTTGAGGGACTGCATTAAGCGCTTCTGTTAATAAGAAGGAAAGATTAAGAGCATGCTGAAATGGAACCATATTTTGGAATATTAGTTGAAATGCTTGCGTTTGAAACAAACTCGTGTTACTTGTGCATCATACCTGGCAGGATGTAAACTTGCAACCCTAGAAATATTATCTTGAGGGATACATGACTGCATTGTCCCTGTACAAAAGGAAAAACACTTGAAAACTGGAAGTTCTACAACAAAGAATAAAATAATAACTAAATTTAAGATTGTGCTAAATTGTGAGAAAATACTAAATTCTCTGGACTACATTCACTTGTTAATTAAGGCCCTCTGTTGCCAATACTTACCTCACTGTTTATTTCTTAAACTAACCAGCTTATATTCCATTAGACAGAAGTTAGAGAGCGGGGGGTCAAGAAAAATCTGCTTATCCTTCGTCTGAATGGGCTGAATTTAAAACAAGAGGGCAACTTTATAACTTTACATATAGTAACAGTCTGAGATGGTCTTTGAGTTATGAAAAAGTGAAGCACTTTTAACAATGTGATAGCACTTTAGCTGATAGCGATCTTGTATAATAACTACTGCCGGCTTCAGGTGTTCTGTTTTCTTAACTATATCTTGATTATGGCTAAAATTCAGAAACCAGTTTTACTCTTCATAGGTATGATTCCAGGATGTGAAAGTCTTAGAGTTTTATGTATTCTGGTAACTAAAACATAAAGTTTACATATGTGACACAGCTTTGCAAAGACTTAATATATTATGTAATACAAACCATAAAAAAAAAAAAAAAAAGAGAGAGAGAGATCCAGATTCTTTATTAATATCTAGCTGCATTCTGAGATGCTTGTCTACATATATACAAAGAACTAGCACATGCAGTGATTTCACATATGATTTAATTTATTCAGGACTGCTTTCTTCTTCTTCTTTCGGCTTTTCCCAGTTAGGGGTCGCAACAACAGAACTCCGGTCCACTAATGATTGGCAGTAGATTTTTTACGGGTGCCAAGGTGCCAGCTCGATACACAACCTTCAACAAAGGCACGCCCATTCTACGCATGTCTTTCAAATGCCACTAGACCAAGGGGAGGACATGCAGACTTCACACAGAAGGTGCTCCAGCCGAGAATCGAATGGGAGAACCTCTTGCTGTGAGGCAACAACGCTACCGCTGCGCCACCGCGGCTTACAAGTTCTTGTAACCATTTCCTTATTTTACATGCATTGTACTGTGTGTCATATAGCCATCTCTTTCTGTTTCATGTATATGATACTACCTATCCTGTAACCATTTCTGTCACATGGATGTTACTCTGTATTTCACATGCACAGTACTACGTCATGCTATCATCTGTGTATTTCTCAAGCACAGTACTACATCTCAAGTACCCTCTCTTTTTCACATACATCGTATTATATATCATGTAATCATCTCTGTATTTCAAATGTACAGTACTACATGTGATTAAACCATCTCTGTATTTACATGCATGATACTAGATGTCATGTAACCATCTCTGTATTTCACATGCTCTGTATTAAATGTGTAGCCATCACTCTTTTGCATGCATGGAACTACATGTTATGTAACCATGTCACTCTGTTTCACATGTACAATACTATTTCATATAATCATCTATTTCACGTGCATAGCACTACATCTCATGTAACCATCTCTCTGCTTAACATGCACAGTACTGCATGTCATGTAACCATTTTGTGTTTCACTCGTATGGTGCTACAGGTTATGTAATCATCTTTTGTTTCACATGAATTGTACTACATGCAGTATAACCATGTTCTTTCATATGCATGGTACTACATGTCATGTAACCATCTCTGTTTAAAATGCACAGTACTGCATGCTGCATAACCATTTTTAGATTTCACATGCAGTGCTCGACATGCCACATAATCATTTCTCTGTTTCTCATACATGGTGCTGCATGTCTTGTAGCCATCTCTGTTTTTTACATGCATAGTACTGCATGTCATTGCACCCAGCCCTCTGTTTGACATGCATGGTACTATGTCATTTACCGATTGTATTAAATGCTGTGTCTTCACAAAAAATACCTTCCAATTGTATTTATTTATTTTCATTTATTTTTGTCAGGTAGGTAAACCAGGTCAAAAGGGACAGTTTTTATCCATTATCATGTGACTGTTAACCACAGGCATTTAACAGGTAATGTAATAACAATAATAATCACCAAAATAAATTTTGAAATACAGAAGTATGAGTTTCTGCAGTGGGTACAGCAGTGCAGATAGTATTAAACCACAAAATACTGTAAAGTTAAACAGATTATCTCTGTACCTGTCTAACATGCACCCTTCATAGAAACAGTTAAGAAATGGTCATAAAGGTTAGTATATTACTGTAATCCTATTACTGCATCTATAACTTGTATGTAATTTCATATATAGAAAACTGAGAAAAATGTGGTTGATGATGAGCTTATTGTAATGGCTGTGTACTTTTTGGTGACAACTTGTAATATACCTGAGATTTCCCTCTGGTTTAACTTTAGTGAGACCAGAGAAATAATCTAGCCATTTCTATGCCTCTGATTACTGTTTGTGAGGCCTAGAGCTCATTTGCTGTGAGCTGCTACACAGTTAGCTAAAACTATTGATTATGACAATTTCCCACTAGATCTGACTAAAATGCCAGCCCTAAAAGACCTGGGTTAAGTACATTTTGTGTTCTTATTAAGTTTACTGTAAGAGCTGTGCACATTTTTAGTAATTATTAGTAATATAGATGAGATCTGTTACTAGGTTAAATCTAGTGAGAGTAGAGAAAGAACCTAACAATTTCCAGGCTTTTGATTGTAGTAGAACATTGAAGACTCTTATTTACTTTCTGATCAATGTTCTTGTCTGAAAATTTTCAGCTTCTCCGTGCTATAAATTCCCTTTATTTGTGTGGTGCTGTTCATCGGACAAGACAACTACATTTAACCATGCACTGTATAGATGCAAATATATTGGGCAATATTTTGTCCTGTACCACCTAACCTCTCCAAACCACTACTACTTACTGTTATTAGCAATGTCTGTAATATGGACAGCTGCCCATAGTTGTGCAGCGAGCCATACTGCACACAACTGGTCTTTGTAGTAGTGTCACGCAGCCTATACTGCTCTACTTTAGCAAAATTAATTTGCAGTTGCCCCACAACGCCCTTGATAGTTAGCATTTGCTCTATGCGGTGCATATTCAGAAGTTACTCAGCAGAATTAGTTGCTTCTTCCAAGGTAAAGCCTAATATCTATCGCATTTAACTGAAATAGTATTCTGTATATTTGAACAAATTCTCCTAATCCATGGACTAAAATGGAAGGGTGGTCAAACTGCTTGTTTTCCTTATTTTGCTAGCCTCATATCACTTGGCGCCCTTTGACAGTGCAATAATTGTCTGATGCTTAAAGATAATGAATGTTTACTTAGTACAATGCATTCTGTGAGAGATGCAAGTGTTCCAACTAACATGGAGGGCTCTCTGTCACAGAAGGACCCAGAGTGAGTAGCACACACACCCACAACACTCTACACTAATCCACATTAAAATGTCTTGTGCTGAGGTTGCAAAAATGCCCTTATCAAAACCTCCTAGATACTGCAAAGATTAGGTCTCAGTGAAAATCAAACTTTACAACAGCTTCTGGCACGCATCCAACAAAGATTTACCAGGATGTAACTCATACCACACCCAGTACTCACAACCACTCTAGAAATAAAAACATTTTAATGATTTGTGACTCTACAATCAGACTGATTTTCCTCTCATTAGGCTGGTAAAAGAGTGAGTGAGAGTGAGTTGTCTTTCTGCTGCCAGGATCTCTGATATCAATTTGTCTTACATGTATGGTACAGTATGTTATGTAACCTAACTGTACTTAACATGTACAGTACTGCATGTCATATAACCATCTCTGTATTTCATTTACATTAAGGCCCTTTCACCTGGCAACTATGTTTAAGACATGGGTAGTGGTCCATGTGAGTGTGAATGACTTGGGAAACAAAAGACCTGAGGGATATGTAGAGACATGTTGGAACTCTTCATACATATCAGATGTAGGCAAAACTCTGGTCCTGACCAGAATCCTTTCTTCTCCAAGAATGATGCCTAGGTACAAAAATGATAATTGGCTTTACCAATTGTCCAAATAGTTGGAATCATTCTGGGGGATCCAGCATGTGTCAGCATGGACCGAGATGCTCCAACAGTCTTACTTCCTTTGTCAGGGATGGTCTGCACCTCTCATTCCAAAGCTTCCATACATAGGCTAATGTCTTTGCTGCCCCCATAATGCCTTTTTAGGCAGAGTGCAAGTGATGAGTATCCTACACATGTTATATATAGATACAGTGGATATAAAAAGTTTACACACCCCTGTTAAAATGCCAGGTTTTTGTGATATAAAAAAATGAGACCACAATAAATCATTTTAAAACTTTTCCCACCTTTAATGTGACCTATAAACCTGTACAATTCAATTGAAAAACAAATCTGTTAGGGGGAAAAAATGTAAAAAAAAAAAAAAAATGTGCAATACGCTGGTTGCATAAGTATGCACACCCTTAAACTAATACTTTGTTGGGTCTGCACACACTTAAACTAATACTTTGTTGGAGCACCTTTTGATTGGTCAAAGCTCCTTTGAATCATTTGCCTATGACTGAGAAGTTATTTCAGAGGGTAGCTATTAATATTGTGGGGCTTCTGAACACCCAAAGTTCCACAGGGAAGAAATAAATCATAGTGGTAATAGAGTGTGCTACTAGATACCATGAGGCAGTGGCTCTGTTCTCCTTTGAGGCAGGGAAGGTGGCAAATGCTTTGTTAGAGATTTTCAGAAGGGTAAGTTTCTAGAGAGAAATACTGACTGACAGAGGAGCCAATTTAATGTCAGACCTGCTGGCTTGTCTGTGGGAGGGCTGTGAGGTGAAGCACCTAAAGACCACCCCCTACAATCCCCAGACTAATGGTCTTGTGGAGAGGTTAAACTCTACACTAAAGACCATGCTAATGGTATTTGCAGGCCTGTTTGAGAGTGGGACAAATATTTTCCCCCATCTGCTGTTTGCATACAGAGAAGTACCCCAGGAATCCAGAGGTTTTTCACCCTTTGAGTTATTGTATGGGCATAGGGTGAGGGGGCCCTTGGATTTGATTTGTGATGAATGGGAGGGTGTGTGTGAATCCCACAAAGAGTCTGTTGTGTCATATGTCCTAAACCTCAGGACAAAGGCCCAGGAGAACCTGGCAGGAGCCCAACAGCAGAAAAAGGTCTGGTATGACTGGAATGCTTGAGCTTTAGAGTATGATGTGGGATAGTGGGTTATAATACTCATTCCTTTCAGACACAATAAGCTGCAGGCAGATTTAGAGGACCATTCAAAGTGGTAAGGAAGGACAGCGATGTTAACCTACATGGTAGAACTGCTAGGTAAAAGACAGTGGCATAAACTGCACCATGTTAGCACTAGGGCCTCCCTGTCATGGTAAGGTTCCATCATGTTAAGTATTTGCAGTGGATGGCAGGATGCATCTTAGGGGGATCTAGTGTCTCATCTTGTCAGTGCGGCTTGGACTGATACCTCAGTGGAAGGGTTAGCAATGTCCCAGTGGCTATCCCCTACCCAGGTTAGAGAAATTTGAGCAGTGTTATAAGAGATTGGGGACATGTTCACTTTGAAACCTGGGTGCATCCACCTGGGGCAGCACTGTAGTGAGGTCAGCAATGCCATTGCAGATGGGATTTCAAGATAGGGTATGGGTTAATGTATTCCCAGACAGGCCCATTTCTCTTGAGCAACAGTTCTCCATGGACACATGCAAAACTAGCTTGAGTCTTCAAAGGTGGGAAGAGATGTGATGATGTGAGGTAGTGCCAGCTATGCCAGAGAGAGTAGGGTAGTGCATGTGCAACATATGCCAGCATAGCTAGCTGGAGTTTTGTAAAGAATTTTGTCATTTGAATATCAAACTGATTTGTACAGATGCTTGTGCTAAAATTGCATTTGTAAAGTTGCTTGTGTTAAATGTATAAACACTGGGTCCTGCTGGACAGAAAAGAAATACACATATATGTCAAGCTGTATTATAACTGCTGAAGTTTATATATTTTAACAGAGGATGCTGAAAGGGATGCTCAGGCCAGCTAACCTTAAGAAAAATAGCTTGAAACTAAATGACTTGATTTAGGCCATAAAGATTTTATCTCACAGGTCTGAATGCAGCCAGAGAAGCAGTGTCTGGGTTGGCATCCTGTTCTTATTGTCCTTAGTGGTGAACTAATTGCTACCATGGGGTGCCAGAGAATGGCTGGTTAGTGTCTGTAGGGACACCCTTCTTTATGTAGGATGAAAGGGTTGGAATTGTTTTAAATTCTCCAAATGCTGGAATAAGTCTTAGCATAGTTCTAGGTGTGTATTGTGACACGTCTGTGCTAGATCCTAGCTCTGCTTCTAGTCAGGGGAGTAGTGTGGGAACCACAGAATTAGGCGACCAGATGTGATGTCATTCTGCAGCCAACACTGAAATTGTATTTAGATATTAGTGAGAGATGGGGTAGTGACACTCGGCACTCTGTTTTGCAAACCTGACAACAAAGACATTGATACACTTCTTCTTGCCTTGCTTTTTTGTAAGTAACCAGGGGACAGCAATTCTTCAGTCAGTTAAGAAAATAGTGATATTAGCTAAAAGTATTGTTTTTTTCTGTATCTGTCTGAGTCTTTCCATCTGTGTTATTTTTTATATATTTCCTGTGACTTGAAGTTCTTGTGTTTATTGTAAATAGATATTCTGTATTTTCATGTTTTCTGTTTTATTATTTATATATATATATATATATATATATATATATATATATACATAAACCTTTCATTCAGGTGGTCTTTTAGAAAATAGTTTAACCTTTGAGAGTAATTGCATTTATTTGGTGGCACTGTGGCTTCATGCTTCTGAAAGTCTTGCTGATTGGTTAATACTACCATTTGTATAAGTATTAATTTTGCTAAGAGTAATTGGGTACCCTGGTAAGATCCTTAAAGTAGTTGGCTGGTGGCAGTAAATCTACCTTATAGTCTGGATGGCGGTGGTATAGCAGGTAAATCTGTGCCAGCCTTTCCCAGGTGTGTGAAAATCAAATCTGAGTGTGGGTCAGCTACTTGGAACAGGGACACAGAGCACTGAAGTTAAAAAGGTGGAGGCTTATTTGGGGCCTGGAGAGGAAAACCCAGGTCCAGGACTGGAATGTGCTCCCTGTGTGCTCTTAAGGGAAATTGTACTTGGTGCAGAGGGCTGCATCTGAAAATACTGTATGTGTCTATTATTTTTCTACATGAACGTTCCCCATGGGTGTCAGTGATGAGGACTGAGGCTCCCTCTCCTTGATTACTGGGCCAGAGGAGGGATGTCAGAATACAAATGACCATTGACCTACTGGAAGTTCATTTAACTTCCAGTCATACAGATGGATGTGTGCATTTCATGCAGAGAGCGTTATGTATAAACAGCACAGACCAGTGGATTTCAAACAAGGATTTATCTGCAAATGTAGCTTAATATAATTTCTAGTTTGGATCTTAAATGGTTCACTTCTAAAATTCAACTTGAATGTTCTACTAACACAACAGGTGAGAGTTGTCAGGTTCAATTAAACTAGCTTGTGAAAAAATTAAGCACTATTGCAGTCTACAACTTGATAACCTTTATCTGAAAGAATATTTAGAGCATAAACATGCCTATAAAGGTTTGATATTACGGAGCTATTTCAGTGGGATTATGGAAGGTTTCAAGCTGCATAAAGACTTATTTGAATTTTATAATGACTTTAGTTGCTATAATGACTTTGATTGCATGAGTATGTTGTTATTATCAGTGAAAATGAACATAAAATTATTGAGTTTAATGAAATTAATGTTTGCTATAATATATTACAGGAAGATTTATTTTAATATAAATGTGGTGCAATTAACATTGTATTTAACAATATTAAGCTACAGATTTGTGATAATAAAATGAGAAAATTGAAGAAATTAGGGAGGGGGATGTTTGATAATACTAACAATTTGGTGTACCCCCTCCACAACAGAAAGAATAAGGGGAAAAATAAGTGAGTGAATAATTCTGAAACTGACCCTCTGGATGTTTTCTTGGAAGAAAATGAATTTCCCCCTTATGGCATTCACAACAGCTGGCCAGCAAGAATTACACACAGGATATTCTACCCCCCCCCAGAAGAGGGTTAATGAGCAACAGGAGGAGACGTCTGAGATGGAGGCCAACTACAATACAGCAGCATGATCTGTAAAGTTTCAATATATTTATTACACTGAATGTGTTTCAACTGAAACACACTTTGATCTTTTTGAAAAAGGGTTTTGTGCCTAATAATGCTATTGATTATCTGATGTTATTTTAGAGTTAAAAATATTCAATAGGAAGCTGAATTTTACTATTATGTTTGACCAGCACAGTGAGAATGTGCTATTTGTGTCAAGGAAAAGTATTTATAATCCCCCACTACATCCTGCTGTTGGAGTGTTTGAAAAACTATGCAAATGTGACATACGGAATCTTTATAAATCTAAAACATTTTGGGGTGCTGAAATTTAACTCTAGAAGAATGAAATATGTTAAATGAGTTGGTTAACAAAGGGGAAATCAGGACAATTAAACCAGACAAGGATGGAGGCCTGGTACTGATGAGTAGTATTGATTATTCATGTGCAGTGTCTCAGTTGTTGAGTAACACTGAACAGTATTGCAGGCTACCTAAACATGAGATTAATATTGTATATAGAAAAATTGGCACTTTGTTGAAAGATTTATTAACAAGTGAAGTATTTCCTGAGGTATGCAGTTTTCTTAAGAGTGGAAGAACTCATTGTGCCGGTAATTTTTGCTATTCCCAAGATACATAAGAATATTTGTCAGTCTCCCTGAGACCTATAGTTGTTGCTGATGCTGGATTGGAAACCAATTTTTTAGCCATTTTGACTGACAGAAAAGCCAAACGATTTTATTTGAAGTTCCCCTATATGATAAAGGACTGTCTGGCTTTCCTAGAAAACCTTAAACAAGAATATTATGATGATATCATTATATTTGCTAACATTGACATAGTAGACCTGTTTTTAGTTATACCTCACCAGGAACATCTACAATGATTTGATGAGGCAATAAATGGATGCCAGTTTCTGAAGAGCACAGATGTACATGTTATATTAGTACTCATGGATATGTTAATTAACAGTTTTATATAAATTAGAAGATTGTTATAGGTAGGTGAGCAGGGTAGCTATGGGAGCTGCCCATGCCCCCTTTGCCAACTGTGTGTTTTGGTAGTGGGAAAGGGTATATATCTTTTCCTCTGTTTTTATGACAAGTGCAGGATTTATCAGCTGATTTATCAGCTGAAGGGTATTCGCTCTGTCCAAGCCAGTACCTAAAAGTAGTTTTGTACCTGGTGGGTCTGACTTTTAAGAGTTGCCTTTTCAGTAGCATAGCAAGAAAAGGCATCTTTGTCTTGTGGCAAGGCAGAGAAAATTAATTATATGAATTCTTAGCATTCATTACTACCACAGTGCATTTATTAAATTTTCTTACAGTATTTCAAGGGTAGGTATTCATTTCCTGGATGTATGTATTGAAACATATGGTATAGGTCCACCTTTTGTAATACATGCTTGCAATACAACAGCAGTCTTCCAATGCACCAGAAAAAAGCCTTCTTAAAGGGCAACTTGTTAGGCTGGCAATACTGGTGTCAGAGGATGATGTCTTAACTAGTGATTGTCCTCTGGCCTTTCTTGCTCTTTTATCAAGATTCACCTTTAGGTCATCTCTGCTGTTCTTTCCTTTGGTCTGCCTCTTCTACCCTACCTCAAGTTAAACAGACAGTTTTGAAATGGGTTTTATGTTTCTGTCCACCTAAGAGGCAGGTGGATCCTTCTTAGGAACTTATTTTTGCAGTGAAAAAATTGTTTCCTGCTGAACCTGATCACAATGCTAATTTAAGTTCTTGTTTGGAAAACAGTGTGTTACTCATTGATCTGACTTCTACTAGATGGGTATTTGAGTCACAAGCTGTTATGGTGAGCCATTCCTATCTCATTTTTCATAGGAATAGGGTAACAATGCGAAGAAATCCTTTCTGTAAACCTAAATTTGCTTCAGAGTTAGCATCAAGCCAATCAATTCATCTTACAGTCTTCTTCCCCCCCAAAAAAAAAGAGAGAGAGAAAAATTACACTCTGTGGAGGTTCATAGACAACTCAGATGTTGTATTGACAGGAAGAAAAACCTTCAGGACTTTTGATCAACTGTTTATTTCCCGTGAAAGTAATAAAAAGGGACAATCATTATCAAAGCAGATGATTTCTGAACGGTTGTCTCATGCTATTGATTTTTGTTATTCGCCCCTTAACAGGACATTTCCAGGCAAAGTCAGGGTCTACTCTAGCAGGACCTTGGCTACTTCTGTGACTTTTTGGAAAAGCGTACACTTTAGAAATATACTAGAGGTAGTAATGTGGCCATCTGTAAATACCTTTACCAAGCATTACAAACTAGATTTCTGCTCAAGGTCCAGAGCAGGATGTGCTAGGACTATTCTTCAGGGGCTCCTGGACTCTGACCCTTCTTTCTTTCTAAGCTCCAGTGTTCATCCCATATAGCTTGGAGTTCTGCAACAGTAATTTAGTGATGAGCATAGATCAGTTTTGTAAGTAAACTTACCATAACAGTAGATATTTGAATAGATCACTATTGCATTTGCTGCACCCTCCTTCCATCCTCCTCCTCTTTGCTGTTTTTATGCCAGAGTGTTGGATTTTTTTTTATTACTGATCCTATCTGACAGAGCTTTAGTCTCCACCTTATGAGTCAAGAAAGCACTGAAGTTTTGGTGCTCTGGCCACTGATACTGCTCTCTTTTATCTGTACAGTGACTAGGGTGCATGGAAGATGCCGTAAAGCTTTGGAAGCTGACTGGCTCATCTGTTCTAATCAATTTTAGACTACCAAAGATCTATTTAAATATCTACTATAATGGTAAGTTTACTTATACAACAGTACTTTCTTCTGTGTAGAATGTTAAGGATGTATACCTATCTTTGAATCCTGACTGTGAACCAGATGATCAAGTTTGAGCAACGGTACGAATACTTGAAGAACTTGGTTATGAGGTGAGTGAATGGTGGGTACAGCTTGTCCATTCTTGGTGGGGGTGATTTCAGTTTGACAGTACTTCGCAATAAGTGTTTTGGAGAAGTAGACTCTGAATCCGAAGTCAGTGACCATAGCTCTTGGGGGCTTGCATTTAAGAATGTGCACAATCAACTGATTGTCACTATATTGCCTGTGGTTCTGAAGCCCCTATGTCAACACTAGGTACAGGGGAAAATTTTGGTCCTATGAAGTGGCATACCTTCTCCCTATTGGAACAAATCCCTACATCTTTGAGCTACACTGTATGCTGTCACTGCAAGGAGCATGCCTTTGCAAACTGAATCCTCTGCTGTGTGCATTTGCACAATGGCAACACATGTTCCCTAGGCCTGTGCTTCACAGGAGTATGTATAGTGCTCTTACCAGGTGTCACTTAAGTGGTGAGCCAGAGGTGTCCCCCAGGGATGGGCAAGCCAGCACTGGCCACTCAGTTCCATCTCCCTAGGCCACCTCCTGCAAACACTGAAGCTGCTGTTCAAACCCAGGTCACTTGCACTGTAGTCGGGGCTTTAACCATCTCTGCCATTAAGGTGTCCATGATTTTTAGAATATTTTTGAGAAATCATCAGTCCCAAGCTAGCACAGGCATACACTCTACAAAGACACTTTTAAGGTTGTTTTTAATTTGTTTCCAGGTGAATAGTAGATTAAACAGTCATCCACTTGAAGCCAGAGTAGTAAATATCTACAGTATAGGTATCTTTGTCTGTGAAATAT
Source organism: Protopterus annectens (assembly GCF_019279795.1). Classification (NCBI taxonomy): domain Eukaryota; kingdom Metazoa; phylum Chordata; order Ceratodontiformes; family Protopteridae; genus Protopterus; species Protopterus annectens. The sequence goes on along the minus strand of NC_056731.1, from coordinate 338,694,134 downwards.
ATATGTAAGTACATATGTGTGTGTGTGTGTGTGTGTGTGTGTGTGTGTGTGTGTGTGTGTGTGTGTGTGTGTGTGTGTGTGTGGCTGATGTCTTCAGTTTTAAATAGGAAAATGCACACAATTGTTATCAAAAGAAGGAAATGTTTAATTTTTAGACCTCACAAAAAATCTTTATCATAAATTAAATGAATTCAAAATACTTATAAAAATATTACATGAGAATTTCAGCAAACTGTTATTTAAAGAAGAGCGTAAAGTGCTGTTTTTAAAAATAATTAGCAATGAAATCTCACATATGCTGATTCCCCCCTAACTGTCTGTCATCAGCCCCCTGCTGGCTTTGTTACCCATCACAGGGGTAAGCATTGACTGGGAGATGTCATCATTCAGACAGAAATTGTAGGTAGTTGAAAGTTTTTACTATAGCTTTATCTCCCTGTATGTAGGCCCGGGTAAGCAGCTGAAGCAGGGCATGCAATGGGCTGTCCACACTGGTTGTCCCTTATTGTAGTAAAGGACGTTGCCAGCAAGAAGCCCATCCCATTCTCTGAAGCACAGGAAATGGCTGCCCGAGCCTCCATCAGGGAATTCAAACTTCTCAGTATGCTCACTGAGCACTCACAGATGTCCCATCACCTTGGAAAGGCTAGCAGCCATGCTCCTTTATTCCTCTCCCTCCTTGTCTGCCTTTTCCAGTTACAGGGTCAGTAAATTAACCCCATTCACTTGGGTTGCAGTCAGAGCTCCATCCCTCTGCATTGCAAATTTACAGTATTAACCACTCAAGTCTTTTAATGAGAATTTACTGGCTCTTCATACTGTGGAGATTCAGATATTGAGTCTCTAGCATTGATTGACAGAGCTACAAATTATATGGTGTTAACAATCTTAATTAGCCCCATAGTTTGCATGTTAAGACATGGGTGATTCAGGAGCATTAATTTCAGCCAGTGCCATAATGAAACTATCCCAACCCCTTTGCTGTTTTTCAGATGGTATTGCTTGTGGTGATGTAATGGCCTTAAGTCATACATGTGACAATTCTCAATAGGCTTGCTATGGTAAAGAGCTGTAGCTAGAATGTCCGGTATCCTGAGCAGTCACCTATTTGGTGGTCCTCACCAGGCCAGAAGCAAAATGCTAGTCATTTTATGAACTGTTGCAAGGAACTTCTTGTTACAGTTTAATAAATCTCTTGCTACAGTTTAGCTTTGTTAAACTTTAGCAAGGAGCTCTTTGCTACTGTTTATAAAACACACCCTTTGAAGGTCCTTGTCATTTAAGCAGCCTTATTCATGATCACAGCTGCTTAAATACTTTACTTATTGCTACAGGTAGTGCTGCTTTAGGGACAGGTCAGGATATGGCCAGTGCTTACACTAAACTGCTTATCATATCCCAGAACAACTGGCACCTGATATAGCCCCATGTCTTTCCTTACCCTGTCTACAGCTTTCCCACCACTGTTACTAGTACGTTACAGAAGAGGGATGAGGGAATACTCCCAAGATACAGCAATTCCAGAGTTAGCATGCATTACTAAATAAAACACACAAATTCTCACTGTTATGAGGATTATAACATGCATTCCTAGAATTTACAATTTAGAATTTGTTTACTGCTGGCTTTGCCCCTCTGTACCACCTTAGTAGTCTGTGCTAACCCTAACCCTAATGCTGCCCCTTCCCCCAACCCTAACCCTACCTTTTAATATCATTAAAACCTTCCTATAGCATTGCCACTGCACAAGTCACACTCAGACATGCAAATATTCTCAAGCACTCACAGACAAAACTACATGTATCCCCTAACCTAACCCTAAAATACACAAACTTGCACACAAACACACACCACCCATCCTTCTCATCCCTGATTCTAACCGTAACTCACAGACACACATATACACACACCCAACTCCACTTACCTGTATTGACATTCCATACCATTGACATATCCACTGTTTGTCCACCCATATCACTGACATTAAATCACACCCCTGCATTTGTTGGACAAATGTACATTCAGTAAAATGCAGGGAAACCATATATACACACAGATGTACTTGTAAATCTCAATACACATACATACATACATATAGGATTTTATTTCATCTGCGTGGGAACACTTCAGTTATAGAGACTTTTTACATGAACAGGGCTAGTTCTGACTTGAAGGATATTATATGTGGATTATGTCTAATGTCTGTTGGGAGGGAATCCCAGATATTGGCTACAAAAACTGAGAATAGAGACAGTCTCTGCAATGGTTGTATACATTTTTTGAAATTAGTAAATTTTGGTTAATTGATTTTGGAGATCTGGCTGGGTTTCCTCTGGGTGTTCCGGTATCCTCTAACATTCCAAAGACATGCAGTAGGTGCACTGGATGCTCTAAACTGGCCGTGTGTGTGTGTGTGTGTGTGTGTGTGTGTGTGTGTGTGTGTGTGTGTGTGTGTGGAGAGAATGTCTACTGTGACAGAGCTAGCCACCTGGTGGTGTAAACCTTGGCTCAAGATGATTGTCACTGCGGAAGTGACACCCCGACCCTATGTGCAAAAATGGAAAAAGGGGTTGAGGATGGATGGATACAGTAATGAATTTTGTTTTTGAAGTTTGGCAGCCAATTTTATTATTTTTTATAGTAGTTCTGCTGTAGTTTATGAAGCTGAAGTTTAATGTAATTTAAGTATGGATAACACGCACAATAGACTTGTAAGAAATGGTCTTACTGCTTGCTAGCATTGGCTTCTCTGCTAGGTACTTTTTTGATTGCTACAGTGTATCAAGTCTTTTGTGGGTATTGTGAGTAACAGAGTTGATGTGCTAATTAAATTTTAGGTATTCATCAATAATTATTCCTAGTGGTTTAGTATGAGGAACCCCATCTATGAGGGTGTTTAGTGATGTGATATGAAAATGTGAACTATCTTGTTTTTGGCTATCAGATGTGAAGAGGATCAATAAAGAGCAAATTGGGATCTAGAATTCATGTTTCAACATTATGGAGTGTCTGCTGGATGCTGATTTATAGGTATTGCAGGGTTGTGGCTGACAGTATTATAGCTGAGCCGTCTGTGTACTGAATAATGAAAACATCTGTAGCTACTTTGTACATGCCATTAATGAGATGTTAAATAACAGAGAGACAAATATGGATCTTTGTGAAATGCCGAAAGTTACGCCACTATTTCCTAGTGGAGTTTATCTTGTACATTTTGTAGGCTTCCCATAATCTATGAATATGGGATGCTGTTGAATGCAGTTTTTGTAATCCATCAGTGCCATATTCAGCCCCTCTTTATAGCTGTCTTGCTCTTTGCTCCATATCACATTGTGTTATTACTTTTTGGTTCTGTTGCCCTGATTTTTTTTCTAAATGGCTATAAACTCTGTCTGAATCAGTTCAGGTTTTCTGATGCTTCACCACTACTCTTTGATAACCCCAAGTCACTAAATGCCTTACATGCCTACATAAAGCCTCCTCTTAAATATCTTTATGAAGCACTGTACAACTTCAGATGTAATCTTTCATAATAACTTAAATGTTCACATCCATGGCTGCCCTTGTACATTTCTTTCCAATTTGCTCATGCTAACTCTCTTATAAAGAAGTTTATAAGAAGGGACAATATAAGACCTGTCTCATGCTGTCTATCATCTATTACAGAATAGCAGTGTGTGATCTCGTACACAGTAAACTCAAGACACTAAAATCATCAGCAGTATGCCACATGTCACACCTTAACAAGATCATCACAATGTACATTATTTATTTATTTATTACCATTTGTTGACCGGGAAAGTCCAATGGGTTGGGGACCCATTTTCAGTGGAGGCCCGGGAAGAAGAGCTCCGCAATTAACAATAAAAGTAAAATAAGTAAAGTAAAAAACTTTATACAAATAAATAGCAACAGTAAGCAGATGTTTAAGGTTTTACAGATGTAGTTTGAAGAGAAAAAAAAGTTAAAAACATTTATATACAATGTACAACTTATTAATATGAATTAAAAACCTTAGGCAGCTATGTATTGTAGTACAAGGAAATTGAGGTGTTTCCTTTGGTAACTCATGACCCATGACAAAAAAGTAAAACACATAGCAGTGATAGAGCTAATACTATCAGGGTAGTCTTTTTTCCCTCTTTTTTTGATTATGGAGCTGGTTTACAAATTAAGTAGCCCTGGTTTATGTTGGTTTTATTGATTGACATTGGCATTCATGGTTGTCAAGGAGATATGTTTTTAATGTTACTTTGAATTTCTTTATGCAGTCTATTTGGGTAATATAGGAGGGTAGGGAGTTTCATTTTTTAGCAATGCTATGTGAGAACAGGCATTGCCCAGCTCTTTTATTTGGCTTGGTTACATTTAGAAGTGATTTACTGGATTTATATGCCATCATATGTTGAGTTTCTAAAGATTAACTTGCCTAAACCTTAACATCCTCCAAAACACAACACAGGCACAAAACACGCTCAGCATATTAAGCCTACTTCCTCATCTAGCACACGCACTACTAAAGTCACAGATGCTAAGCCAGTAAGGCAAGCATCGACCCATCCAAACATTCTTGTTATAGGTGACTCCACTGTAAGACATATAGATGTGCCTGTTACCAGGCTGAGCAAGGAAAGAGTGATAGTTGCCTGCCTAGTGCCAGGATCCATCAGATCACAAATGCACTTAAGTCCTTGAACAACAAATACCAGTATGACTCTGTCATAGTTCACACTGGTGCCAATGACTTGAGGTGTACCTCCTGGGATTAATGAAGAGACATGATGGAGCTCTCAGACTGTGTCCAAGGCAAATTTGAGATTGGGACTGAGCAGCATTCTGCTTCTCCAAGGATGAGACAAGTGATATCGGCAACAACTATACTTCAATAATTGGTTTAGTTTTTGGTGTCATTCAAAGGGGGTCCAATATTTGTCAGTCTGGGAGGATATGATCAACAGACCATGCTGCTTCACCAGGGATGGGCTGCATCTGTCCCCTCAAGGGTTTCAATAATTGTCAAAGACATTGTCTGCCCCAGTTATGCTTTTTTTTTAGGCAATGCCATCCTGATAAAGCTCCCAACATAATGAAACAAGCAAATGAAAATATGCACATGTAACTGATGAATGGTAGAAGCTGGACCAAGAAACACCACTCCCTGCAAGCCCTTCTCACCCTGAAAAACACTGATGTCTGTGTAGTGACTGAGACATTGTTTAAAATAACAGAGAGCAGTCTGGCTGGGCAGGGCTATAATGCCTTCCACATGTTTTAGACAAGCTACTGTACAGGAGTGAAAAAAAGGTGGAGATTCTTCAGTCTACATTCAGAACAGACACAGCAAGGCTGGTAAAGCATCATACACTAGAGCTTCTTCATGTCCAAGTAACCAAAAGTCCCATACCATGTATTAGCTAGCTATAGAACTTCTTCTATGACAAAAGAAAGCCACAATGCCTATCTGAATAAACTAGAATCACTCAGTATTAAACCCAGTACCATTTCCCTAGGTGATCTAAACTACCCAACTAATGAATGGGAGACCTACACGACTACTATTGCACAAGGATACAGCTTCCTGAACTTTGTCAATACAGGTTAGTCAGAGTACCCGTTAAAAGGAGTAACATCTTGGACCTTGTCCTAACTAACATGGGAGCATCTTGCACCATCCTTTGCATATCTTCATCACTTGTTAGGTCTGATCATAAAGCAGTCTCCTTTGAAATACAGTTGAAACCAGAGATACCTTCAACCCAAGGAGACTTTAGAATTTTTTAAGACAAACTACCTACTCCTAAGTGGAACATGGTCAAGGTTCAAATCCCCACCAAAAATGGTACACACTGCACACCTTGACACAATTTTACACTCAGGCATAGTAGAAAAATGAAATAAACTGGGAGTAAATTCCTGTGTCACCCGCTGGATTGCCAAGTGGTTCACAGATAGGGTACAAGTAATCAAAATAGGGGAAGTTACCTCCACAAAGAGACCAGTCACCAGTGGAGTGCCCTAAAATTCTGTGCTGGGACTTCTTCAATTTGGCATCTACTTTTCTGAAAGTAAAAACCAATACCAAAGGGCCCTGGCTGACAACATTTTTGCAGATGGCTGCAAGCTAAGAGCAGTCATTGAATCCCCAAATGTCTTGGCCATATTGCAGGAAAGTTTGCCTGAAATAACTGGTGTCAGTATCATGGTCTGAAACTAAATACCAAGAAAATGCATTATTGTATTCTTTGGGAAGTCATCCACCCAAGGGAACTACCACATTGACAATATACCCCTAAAATTTGACCCAGTTGTTCAGCATTTGGGAGTTTATGTGGGCAGTGACCTAACTTTTCACCAACATGTGACTATTGTAAGAAAATCCTTCTATACTGCACAGCTTATAAACAAAGAGATTGTGTTTAGATTTAGGGACGTCATTGCCCCCCATTTACTTGATTGAGTATAATTCCCCCTTTTTCATGTTTCTTTCTAGATATATGCAACAACTGGAACACCCACACAGATACCTGAAAAGGATACAAAGCCTAAACAACATGTCCTATATGGACCGACTCAAAACCCTGTCACTATACTCTGTATTGTACAGACTACTAAGAGGTGACCTGTGTCTGGCATACAAGCCATCTTCTGACCCATTACTGATGGATTTACTGCACATCGGCAAGTCAAGTGACATCAGAAACATTCAGTCTAGGAATCTAAACCTTTTCTGCAGCATAAATAGAATAGTTTGGAGGGACAGATATATCTCGCAGAGGACACCGCTGCTGTGGAACAGATTTCCCCATCCACACAAAATAAAGTTCATCCCTGTCCATTTTTAAGTGCGACTTAAAATGTATGGATGGGAAACAGAAAATTTACCCCAGGAGTCCCCCCATGCTAGTAAAGGACAGATGCAGCCCCTATATGCTTTATCCTATGCATGGATCCCCTCAAATTATCTACGTTATGATCCCATTTATTCTCATAAGGGGTAATATGTAAGTATTGACCATGGGATGGATAAGGCCAATTTGTAACCAAATGAGCAGTTTTGGACTTGAGGCTTTCAAACAGAGGAGGAGATGATTTAAGACCTGAAAGAGAGCAGCAGGTTGGAAGCAAGTGATCAAGCTGTGTGCTTCACAAGCAGATTATCTGAAGAGATGAGCCAAACAGAACTGAGGATATAGAGAACATAATATAAGGAAATTCCTGCTTTAGCAAGCATGCATAAACATGATATAGGAGAACAGTGGCAGTTCCTAAAATGTGTCTTCATGGCAGCTACAGGAGTTTGTGTGAAACAAATATGCCAAAAAAAAAGGTGTGGTGCTTCTCAAATGAATATCTCTAAAAGTAAGGTAACACAGAATACCTGGAAAGAACAATGGACTAGAACTAATAAGACAGGCAATAATATCAAACAGCCAGAAGGAGCCGGTGAAGAAAGTGAGAAAAGCAAAGAAATTCCCAGACTGAGGAAAAGATGGGAGATTTAATCAAAAGGGAGCGTGACAGAATGTGGGATAAGGAAGCTTAGAAAGAAGGGCCTTTAATAAGGATGGCTGGTGTGAATAGAAAGATGATAATGAAACTGCAAAACAATAGTGTAGCATCCGCAAAGGAAGACATGAGGCATCTGTACTGATAGAGTTGCTAAGGATAGGAAGTTCATCTTACCCCTTTCACAGAAAAAAACACATGAAAGCACCCTAAGGAGTAAAATGGTCAGGATAGGTCATAGCAATTAAAAGGCAATTCAGGCTTGCAACCATTGACATTTTATCAGTACCCTCCCTTGGACTGAACCTCCTGTCTTGAGGGGGGACCTGACCAGTTAAATCATGGGGTGAATTTGTGAATACCCATCCAGATGTGCAGTTCCTATTTGAAGGAAGATAATGTATCACACTACTTAATTTGCAGTGTGTAAGTCACTTCCAGAGGTGGCGAGGGCACTGTACAATAATCTTATCTCCTTATTGTGTTTTATATAATGGTGAATTTTAGATCCCTGATGTCAGTATTTTTGAGACTATTGGATGCAACCCCATTTTGTCTTGTCAAGGTCAGGTCATGCCTACTAAATCTGAAGGATTTCTTTCAGAAAGTTCCTAGGGCCATGTATGACAGTAAAAGAGTGCATACTGCCTATCTTAACCTGGCCAATTAATTTGGTACATTTCCCCACTTGGGTAATATAGATAAACTTGCAAAACTGGGCATAAATCCCTATATCACCAGAAGGATAGCCAAATGGCTCACAGACAGGACATGTTAAAGTGGGTGAATCCAGATCCAGCAAGAGGCTAGTTACTAGTGGCATGCCACAATGCTCAGTGCTGGGACCACTCCTGTTCAGAATGTACTTCTCTGAGGTAAAGCAAACATAGAGGGCCTCTGGCTGACAAAGTTGGCTGACAACTGCAGGTTGAGGGTAATCACTGAATCCCCCAGCAATGTAGATATCCTTGAGAAGGGTCTAACTCAGGCAAATGATTGGTGCCTGGGCTATGGCCTAAAACTAAATGGAAAACAATACATAATAATTTCTTTTGGGAAGTCAAATACCCCTGCAAATTGTAAAATTAGTAGCGCACCCCTAAGACTGGACTCCGAGGTGAGAGATCTAGGTACACAGATATATGGTAGCCTGAACTTTGACTGCCATATATCCATAGGGATAAGGAAGTCCTATGTTGCACAGCTTATAAGTAAAGGTTTGGCATCCAGATTCAAAGAAATTCTAGTTCCACTGTACTCTGCCCTCATCAGGCCAATAACTGAGTACAATGCACCTTTCTGCATGTACTTTACTTGGTACTTACAACAGTTGGAGCGACCTCAGTGGTCCCTCACAATGAAAGGCTATGCTGTTTACAACCTGTGTTATGTGGCTAGACTGAAAGCCCTATCCATTTACTCTAACTCCTACTGACTATTAAAGGGTGACCTATGCCTAACCTACAAGGTGCTCAAATCCAGCCCTGATGGAACTATTGTATATTTGCAAGACTAACATTACAAAAGTCATCCAGTCTAAGGATCTAAACCTGGTCTGTGAGTCGAACAAAACATGTTGAAGAGACAGATTTGTGTCTCTGAGATTACCCCTTCTCTGGAACAGACTTCCTATTCACATTAAGCAAAGCCCTTCCCTGGACCTCTTCAAAAGCAGTTTGAATAAATGGATGGGGAGCCATAAATTCACTCCAAGGGTAGCGTCTATGTCCCTTATAGACAAGAGCAGTCAGTGTAGGCTCAAACCTAAGCCATTCTCTAGCCCTAAACTGGGTACAATTTGGGTAATACTGTCTAGGCTTGTAATGGCTCTTAAGCCATTAGCCTAGTAATCTGCTATGAACCTATGAGTAACCAGTTTGTGATGCCCAAACACTAGCCCAGTAATCAAGGAGCCTCAATCCTCCACTAGCACCAGTGGGGACATACATTGGGAAGACAAGTACACACAAGCAAAAGTGCAATTTCCCTTAAGAGCTCACAGAGACCACAGTCAGTCTGGGGCTGTTTTTTTCCCTCTTTCTCCAGATCCCCAATAAGACTCCCCACTCACACAGCTATAGAGTTGAGATCTCAGCTGAGTGGCCAAGCCAAGACCTGCAGCACTCTCTGTCCAACCAGTGCTTCTTGTCCCTGCCCAAGTAGCTAACACTGACACTCTGAGATTTGGCTTATACACACACACACACACACACACACACACACACACACACACACACACACACACACACACACACACACCTGGGAAAGGCTGGCACAGGTTTACTAGCTACGCCCCCTTCTGCCCAGACTATAATGTAGTTTTGACTGCCACCAGCCACTCCTTATCAGCAACTCTAAGGCCCTTAACAAATGGTGTCCAATCTTGCTGTGTAATGTTACTATTAATCCAAATGGTAGTTTGACCAAGAGCAAGGCTATTAGGAGTGTTCACAGTGTCACCAAATAAACATGCAAGTATGCTCAAAGCTTAAATATGTCTCACAAATATCAGCCACAATGAAAGGTTTAAATATATTTAATAATAAATAATACAAGAATAAGAAAGTACTCAGTAAGTAATCACAGTTACATCAGAGTTTGAAATCACAGGACATATTTAAAACAACATTGCAGGACAGTCTCAAATAAATAAAGAAAACATCTAAGCTATACTTCACTATATTCCTGTCTGTATCTAAGAGAAATTACTGTACCCTAGTTAACTTACTTACAGAGCAAGGCATGACAGATGTGATGAGTAGGTCTTTCAGCTGATGCTGTCAGGTCAAAGACAAAATACAAAATGCTCAGTCTCTCTCTGAGAATTCATAAATTAATATTTCAAGTATTACTGCTAGGGTAGCTTGCAGCATGACAGCACTTCTTGTCATCTGACTATCCCAGGTGAACCCCACCCCCACTGCACCTTGTAGCATTTAGCATCCACTGGTGAAAAACATAGACCTTAGATCTTTTGGCAAATAGTGGAAGTCGTAAAATAATTTACAAATTCCTCCACATTTAAAGACAATACAAAAAACTTTTAGTTCTAGACATTATGTCTCCTTTTGCACTGAAACCGAAAGATAATATCTTTTTTGTTTATGGCCCAGCCATAAAGTAACTCAACCTCAACTATTCTTCTGATGTTTTGCAAGTTAATCTCATGTGTTTCAGTCTCCCCAATTAAAATATATACATCTAAACAATTACAATAGTGTATATAAATTTCTGCTAAGTACTTTACAAAATCTCTCTTCAGCACATGCCTGTACAATATGATATACAGTTCTAATACATCTGCAACACAAGCATCTTTTATGAAGCATGTTGACATTCACAAATGACACATAACCATTTACAAAATTCCAGACATCTGTGCTGGCAGTATCTCCTTCTGTCACAATAAATCATATTAATATTCACAAATAACATAATTATTTACAAAATTCCAACTAGCTGGGCTGGCAGTATTTCCCTTTGTCACACAGTCAATAAAACATTTTTATTTGTATTTGTAGAATGATCTGTTGTGCCGAATTTGAGAGGATTTAAATCCTGGTGACTCTTTGTTATAAATTTGCCAACAGGTAGTGTGGTGGTAGATTTTTGCTGAGACCTAGTATTCATGCTGTTTGGATTACCTAAAATTCTTTCTGAATGAGGATGAACTGGTAATCCTAAAACTAATTTTTTTAGCTAGTAATAGGAATGGATGGGAGTAATGCTTTTAGAAATCAGTAAAAGGACAGTAGCTCTTCACAAACTTGGTAGTAGAACAAAAGCTAAAAATGCTGATTTGTCAATCTGAGCATACTTACAGGGAAGCTCCAGAACAGCTGTAGAAATAGATCATTTTGCAGTATTTGAAAGTAGTGGTGTTGAAGGCTTAATATAGCATGGCATCACAGTGGGATCGATGTGCCAAACAAATCTAACAACATTCTTACCTGCCTTGCTGGCATATAGGGATAAAAGCCTGTCTATGGCCCAGGCAACCTTAGTTCAAATAGTAGCTCAAGTACCTGATGGCATAGGTAGGGAGGATGGTCTTGCCTGTACTGGGGAGGAGGAGGAGGCAGATGCTTATGCTTGGGGAACACTTGCATGGTTGGATTTCCGTGGTAGAGACCAGGAAAACAACCACACAGTGCTGCCTGAGAGTGAGTAGGGCAGTCTTGCTAATGTTAACCCCTAGGAATAGTGAGGGATGGGGCGGTGCTTATGCCCATTACGTGTGCCACACACAGGGTTGTACTAGGCACTTGCAGGGAATAGGAGGAGGAGTAAAGGGGTCAAAATACTCCCTCAGCATCAACAGCAGTGGTGTGATGTTGCTATACCTCTCAACCTCTTAACATAAAAAACTGGATAAAATATAAAATTATAGGGGGACAAAGGCCCCAAAAGAAAAAAAGATGATTTTAAATATTGCTCTTTTAAACTTATACAGTTGCTGGAATAACATAATTTGTGTTAGCATGCATTTTCTGAAGGATATGATGTCTGAAACTCAAATGTATGTCATTAATTATTTCAATCCTTAGTAACCTGTCAGAAAACCACACATTTTATGAGAAACAGCCCAAAAATATGAGACGAAAATCTGGACACTTGGTATGGATGTTGCTGGTGGATGGCTTGGTCTTCTTTCTTTCATTGAACATGGTTGGAGTAAGTCCATGCAAGGTTGGAAGAGTTTGGTACACCCAGAAAATGAGGAGAGACACTGTGAGCAGATCATGGCCCAAAAATGGAAAAAAAAATCTAACCTCATTTTTTGACTGTAAGTAATTAAAGGCTTGGACAACTTCCAGTATAATGACCTGCCAGAGTCTGAGATCACATCAGCAACCCCCTTTTATGCTGCCTGGATGAAACCTTGTACCATTTACTCTTCTATTACAAAGCTATTCTTTCTATACATGTATGGCTTCTTAAATATATAGATGTAATTTGTCATAAGGAAGAAATTGCTTTACTGTAATAGAAACTGTTGAAATTTAAATCTATATAAAAAGAATACCTTTTTATGAAAAACACAAAAAAGAAGCTATAACAATATTGATGTATTCTAGATCTCACCCTCGCTCCTCAAATTATTAGATGCTTCCAATATGGAGGGTCTGCCAAACTGCAGTGAGAGAAAATTGTTTACCTTGTATTTTTAAAATAATTACCCCATACCCAAGTGTAAGTCTGATAACAACAGTATATCATCTACAAACCCAGAAGTCCATTCCTGCCTGTGTGGGTAAGGATTTTTTTTTGCAAGACTTTTGGCCAAACAGCCAACCCTACGAATTACCCAGCTGTAATATTTTGCTGTGTTTTTTTTACTGTAGTCAAATTGCGGTCACAGCTGTGGAAGTACTTGAGGTAAAGAAAGGTGTAAGCATACTTCTCAATCTCTAGGTGCAAGATCTCTGGACAAAACTAAAAGTAATTGGGGGGGCAGCAAAGGTCCAAAATCAGGGGGTGATTTAATGTTGCTCTTAAAATCTTAAGCTACTAGAATAATAGGTTTTGCATTGTCAAGCATTTTGTGAAGGTTATGAGGTCTGAAACTCAAATGTATGTAATTATTTATTGACTTCAGTTAATGACTTGTCAGAATACTACAAAAAATATAAGGAACAATCCAAAAATATGAAACAAAAATCTGTACACTTGAGAGGTATGGGTATAATTGGTAAAGTCCACCATACTAAATTTAGTAATAAGACTATATCTCAGCAGTTCATATCAGAAGAAAATGATAACCAAGTTAGCATGCTGCTGACATGGCTTAGCAAGTCAGAACAAATGAAGTGCTAGTATACACAAACTAATGTTATTGTAATGTGATTAATTCCTCTATTGGCAGCATAAAAGAGGAGCTTACTCCAAAAAAAAAGACATTACATGGGTTTCAGAGGAGCTTAATATGAATTGTTATTCTAATAAATGTATACCTTGTGGACTCAACAAATGTATGAATAACAATCTGCTCAACCTCTCCATGCAGAATGCTGTGATTTTTAACATGTGATTCAGTGATTGCTCCACCGTTCTGATTTGACTTGAAACCACTCCAATTTGTACTCTTTCACTGCCTGGACAGAAGAGCCAATGAGACTTGAAGAGGTCCTGGAGCACATCACTGACAAAACAGACCAGTATTTAATAGCTTGTAGTCTAGCACACGCATGTTTTTTCCCTCTAGGTACCTCATAACATTGAAGATGTAATTGACCCACTTTTAATGTTGTTCTGGTAAGTAACCATACAGTACATATGGGATATAAAGAATATGTATTTTGTGGGTGTAGGTGTGTGTATGTGTGTGTGTGTGTGTGTGTGTGTGTGTGTGTGTGTGTGTGTGTGTGTGTATGTATATATATATATATATATATATATATATATATATATATATATATATATATATATATATATATATATATATATATATATATATATATATATATATATATATATGTGTGTGTGTGTATATATATATATATATATATATATATATATATATATATATATATATATATGTATACACACAAAATATATCTATATATCCGTATCTCTCTTTTTTCTGTTATATATAAAAAAATAAATGTTTGTGTGTGTGTGTTCACACATCTCACCTCTTATTGATTTTGCAGAAAGACCTTGATATATATATATTTTAACATCACTACTGTCTTGACACAATACTCCATCTAAAGGGACCACAGTATTAAAAACAGCAGTCAAGGCAATCAAGAAGGATCACAGGAGTGGAACTTCATCTGCAAGACAGAAGAAGTTAGAGGACTTGCAACAGGTTCTAAAGAAGCAAGAAAAAGACTATGACCACTGCACAAAAACCACCCAATTTCGAAAATATTCTTTTAAAACTAACATTTACCACGGCAGAACGAACACATTTGGTGATTCTTACAAGACTAAATTGGATAAACTGCATAAAATGATGTATAAATACAGATCTTATAATATTGAAAATGAATATTTAAATGAATGCATTCAAAGGGAAATAGTACCGAAAGGTCTTCGGGTATACAAATTCCCTAATAATGTTTAATTTGACTCAGAGTTATATAATGAATTGACAGAATTATTTAATAAATGTGGACTAGACATGCTTAGATTAATTATTAGAGATAATATTAAGTGCCAGGAAGTACTTCATAAAGAAATTGAAGAACTTGATCAGCAAATTAAGGATGACCTGATGTTCACCATAGAGGACGAAAAATCTAAATATTTTGGGTTAAGAGATGAAATTGACAAAAAATGTGGTGAATTAATTGACAGGAAAATGAAGAAATTAGAAAGGGACATCAAAGATTATAAAAATAAAATAAGTTATCCTAAACCTAGATATAATAGTTTTAATTTTAACAGACATAACAATGAAACACTAATGGTGGACAGTGAAAGAAACAACGAACCACCTAGAGATGAAATACATGACTATGATAGGGATTATCCCCCTCTACGTAGATCTGAAAGGCTAATAAACAAAAACAATATACAAGGAGCAAAGTTTCAGAGGAACGGGGGGAGAATGGGGAGGGGAAGATTTCAATGAATTACCCCCTAGACCACCCCCCCCCGTGTACAACAAAGATATAATAACATTAGGAAATAAGAACATCTATAATAATTTTACTATATATAATTTTAGCAATGTACCAATAAAGAAAGAGCATTTTTTCTTATTTTCTAAAGGTTTTAAATTTATTCCCTTTAACAAAGGTAACGTCACTGGGAGCTTGTTGGACATTGAACTGTTTTTAAGAAAAATTTATTTAAATATTTTGTTTCCCATTAATAATGATAAGAGAAGGGACGATTTAAAAAGGAAAAGCACTTTCAACCCCCCCCCCCTACATCCCCAACTGAAGAATCTAGAAAATGTTTTGGAAACAGAGATAAGGAAGGAATATAAAAAGATAGGTTTCAAGGAAAACCTGAGTAAGGAAGAAAAATAATTATTATATATGATAAAAGAAGATCAAAACCTCAGGGTTATGAAACCAGATAAAGGGGGTGGAGTAGTTTTCATGGACAAAATATTATATGAAAGTAAAATGCACACCCTGTTATGGGATGATACTAGGTATACCAATGACTCACTTAACAAGACCAATATAGCATACAATAGGATTGATATTAGTCTTAATGAAATGTTACATGAAGGTTTAATTGGTCATGAGACCTATATTTATCTAAAAACGGACAAACCTAAAACACCAACTATCTTTGGTATACCCAAGGTCCATAAATGTGAAAGTGACCCCCCACTAAGACCTATCGTATCAGCAGAAGGTTCCAAGACATACCCCTTGGCGAAGTACGTAGACACCAAACTAAAAAAACTTTGGATGGCCAACAAAACAGTATTACGAGATTCTTGGGACTTACTAAGAGTAATATCAGATGATTTAAATCATGAAAACCTTTTATTCGTAACTATTGACATCATTGATTTATTTTCTTAAATACCACACAAAGAAGGGATGGAAATGTTTGAAGAAATAGTATACGAAAACAAATCACTAACACAGAATGAAAAGTTAGTTTGTATTTGGTTAATGGATTTAATCTTAAAGAATAATTTCCTATATTTCAATGGTGAGTTTTACCGACAAATGCAGGGGGTGGCCATGGGAGCAGCTTGCCCCCACCTATGCTAATCTGGTGCTTATTAAATGGGAAGAGAAATTTATACTTAACTCAGTTTTTAAAAACTGTTGGACATTATATCGCAGGTTCCTAGATGACATAGCCATTTTTTGGACAACAGGAATAGATAAAGTAAATGAATTCATGGTCTTTATTAATAACACTACTAGTTTTTTAAAATTTACACACAAGATTTCAGAACATAAATTACTTTACTTAGATTTAGAGATTTATAAAAATGGAACACATTTTGAAAGTAGAATTTTTAGAAAACCTACATTCTGCAATTCTTTTTTACATTATGAAAGTGCGCACCCAAATCATTGTAAGAAAAATATTGTCAAGGGACAGTTTGTGAGGGGCAGCAGAATGACTACTTCTGATATTGACTTTACCACTGAATGTGACTTATTACAGAAAATGTTTTTGGAAAGAGGATATCCATTATATTTAATTTCTCAAACAAGAAAATAAATACAAGAGGGGAGACTAATTACATTTCAACCTGTCATGAATGTTAAGGAGAAACCCAAAGATTCTAATAACAAAATGGAAGAAGAGAAATACCAACAAACTTTAACACTAGAATACAATGGTGTAAATAACTGTGTTAAAAAGATATTTTTGAAGGAATAGCAAAGATTTGTGACTATTTCTGACTTAGATAATTTAGGCAGTGTCCCACAAAAAATTATTTACAAGAATTCCATTAGTATTAAAGGTATTTTAGAAAATAGACGAAAAGGGACGGCCAATAAAGGTAGGAAAGGTACCTTTAAATGTGGTCGATGTAATCAATGTTCATATATACTTAACACAGATAGACATTTTTTGGAAAGCAGGAAAAGATGGATTTGTAACACAGAACATTATAATTGTGAAACTAAGGGAATTATCTACCTTGCTCTATGCAAAAATTGTGACTCTTTTTACATAGGCAGAGAGAATGCTAAAAAGGAGGATATACGAACATACATACGAAATTTCATCAAGAAAAGAAACTAATGCACTTTTTAGACATTGCAAAAGTTGTATGGAAGCTAACTTTGGGTTCATGGTTTTAGAACAGATTAAAATTAATATAAGGGGTGGTCCATGGAAGGACGCAATTGAATTTAGAGAGTTATGGTTGCAGGTAACTCTCCAAGCTGACCACACCCCAGGTTTAAATGATTTTATCTCTATAAAACCTCTACTGAAATTAAGATCTGATTATGAACTAGTAAAATGTAATAAACAAAACAACCACTAGATGGCATTAGCTTCCTTATACATAAGACTAGGATATATTTTTTTCTTTAATGCAACATTTTAACATTACATTTTATCATTGATTTTACATACTAAAATTTACAAAATTTTATCTATATACAATCTAGTTAATTATTTATTCTTATGAAACTTGTTTTTAAAGATTTTTTATGATGTTCCCTTTCGTAGTTTTTAATGGAAAGATGAATTTAAACTACTTTAATGTATTTATTTCCCAGGATTTCTATAGGTTGATTAACTAATTATTTAATTTATGGAGAGTATAAAAATGGTGTTACTAACGTGATTTTTTACGCATCTGATGAAGTCTAATTAATGAGACGAAAACGCGCATTTGATTTTACAAAGCGTTTATGGTTTATGTCTTCTTTTTCCTGGCGTGGTTGTGGAATTAATTTATTTCAATAAATACATCTTTGGATTATATTCATTCTCCCTCCTACTGCGCTAGGTTCTAAAGAAGACAACCCCCCCCCTTCAAGAGTTCTATATTGACAAGTGAAAGTAATTTTTTGTTGGCACCTAACCAATAACCAGGACCCCATCAGAGATTCTGCACCACTGCTTCTCTGATGTTTGTGTGAGTTAGTATTCATTGGTGTCTGTTTTTTCCTTTATAAAAGTTAATCTTGTGACCATTTCAGCATGTATGCCCATGATCCTCCTCTTTCTTCTGTTTGTGGTAAAACAGTTTCTGAAAGCAGTTTTATACTTGAGATCACCTTGTAAACAGGTGGCTCTTCCTTGTAATCTCAAAATTGTGCTGGAAAAGTTGGCTCTCTCATCATTTGAACCTACACATCAGACTGATTTAACTTTAAAGACTTAAAAAAACTGTGCTTATTATTGTTCTAACATCTATAAGAAAATCATCTGAGTTCCAAGCTGTCATGATGGGTGAGCCTTACTTCATATTTCAGAGATATGTTCGCATTAAGAACAAACCCCATTTTATGCTCAAAGTGATTTCAGAGATTACTTTGAATTGTCATCAGTCTCCCAGGTTTCTATCCAGGACCTAAAAAATAAATGGGGAGAAAGGATTCTGTATACTCTGGATGTGCATATGCAGCTCAGGTATTATCTTGACAGAACTAAGTTGTTTATAAAAGCAGCTCAGCTATGTATTTCCTATCACTGGACAAAAAAGAGGACATCCTGTGTCTAAACAGACAATTTCCAGGTGATTGTCCTCAACTATTAATTTTTGTTATTCCCAAAAAGGCAAATACATTCCAGGCAGTTTCAAGGCACATTCTACCACAGCCTTGCCTTTATTGATATCATACTAGGAAGGTTGGACTGGAAGTATTCTAGAGGCAGCTACATGCTCATCCATTCCTACTTTTACAAAGCATTGCAAACTGGATCTCTTTTCATGGTTCATATTGATCTTAAATAGGACCATTCTCCAGGGGCTCCTGGATCCATATCCTTCCTCCCCCCCATGTTGGATAGGCTTTGGTAGTCTACCCAAGTGGTTTAAAGGGTACTGCAGCAGTGGGGATGATAACATAGTACAGTTGAGTAAGGTGCACTTGCCCGTAACAATAGATGTTCAAATTCCTCACTGCTGCAGTTGTTGCACTAATCCTCCAGCCCTCTACTGAGTTGTATATATTTGTAGTTGGGATTTAAGTAGGGTTCTTCGTGTTTTTCCATTATTGCCCACAAAGAGGGATATGTATATATAAAGTCGTGAAGAAATCTTCACTTTGACTGCTGATTTCCCTCCCAGTTTTCAATCAGAATGAAGGTGTGAGAGGGAGCTGGAACTTTGTGAAGCTGGATGGTGGTTTCCTTGGCAGGGAAGCAATCCATATTGCCTAAAGGCTACTGTAGCAGTGAGACATTTGCCCATCTGTTATGGATAAGTAGAATTTGCACAACTGTGCTTTAGATGTCTTTCTAAGCATGGGAAATACCAGGATTGTCCAAAGGAGACCAGCATCAGCCCAGTCTAAAAACAGAAAAAGATAAAATAAGCATATTCAGTTATTAGGGAAATTATCAATAATAACGTAGGAAACCTATGGACCCAACCCAAATTTGGTTTCATTAAGGACAGGTCATGCCCACTCAGCCTGGTGGACTTCTTTGAAAAGATTATCAAAGCAATGGATGAGGGCAAAATGGTTTACACTGTGTACCTTAACCTGGCCAAGGCATTTGACACAATACCTCATTTGGGCATTGTTGACAAACTTGAGATTAGGTACAAATCCTGGATAGCCAGCTGCCTCACAGACAGGACCCAGGAAGTTAGAAATGGGGAGTCCACCTCTACAAAGAGGCCAGTCACAAGTGGAGTCTTTCAGGGATCGATCCTGGGACTGCCCCTTTTTGTCATTTACTTCTTTGAAGTCAAGGCCAATGTCACTGACCTGTGCAGATGATTGCAAATTAGGAGCTCTCATGGAATTACCCAGCAACACAAATGTTTTCCAGGAAGGGCTGGCTGAATGCCAAGAAATGTATAATAGTATCCTTCAGGAAGTCATCCACCTCTGGTAACTATCATATTGACAACATACCCCTAAGAGTTGACCCAGTAGTTAGGGTCTTGAGGACACACACACCCACACACACACAGTAATCTAGCCTTTTACCATCACATGTCTACAGTAGTGTGGAAATCATTCTGTGTTGTGCAACTTATAAATAAATGTATGGCATCTAGGTCCAAGGAAGTCATTGTTTCACTGTATTCGGCATTCATCAGCCCTATCATTGAGTACAATGCCCTCTTTGGTATGTACCTAACCAGGCATATCGAACAACTGGAATGTCCACAGAGGTTCTCACTAAAAGAATACAGGGCATAAGTAACATGTTCTATGCAGACCGTCTCAGGGCCCTATCCCTGTAAACTGTCTTCTATAGGTAGATGAGGGGAGATCTATGCCTGGCATACAGGGCATTTTCAGACCCCACTCTGATGGACCTCCAGCATATCTGCAATACAAACAGCACCACAATTACCAGTTCTAAAGACTTAAACCCTGCCTGTGATATAAATAGGACCTGCTAGAGAGACATGTATGTATCCCAGAGACCACACCTTCTCTCGACAGGCTCCACATCCACGTGAAGCAGAGTTTTTCCCTAACCCAATTCAAGTGTAACTTGGACAATTCGATGGGGAACAGGAAGTTCATCCCTGGTTTGACACTTATGTCTCTAATACACACAGGCGGCCTGTAAATGGTTCATCTTCCGGGCCTCTGCTTGTAAATGGTTCACCTCACAAGCCCCTGTATACACTTATCCAGGGTACCAGAACTTGACAGAGATTTGTGATACATAGCTAGGCTTAAAAAAGCCCTTGTTTCATTAGCCTAGTAAACACCTATGAACCTATTAGAAATTGCATGACACTAGCTCTAAACATTTACTGACAGGCATTCTGCATCCGTATATTTAAATGGTATAAGGCTGGTATGCATCAGAAAGACCATGTGTAAAATCACACATGACTAGACATTTTAAATGAACAACTATCATTAAGGTTACATTTGTATAACTTTGATAGAAGACTATCTGTAAGTGAAACAATTTTTATTAGCTCCTGTCTAGGTAGCATTTACAGAAACAATAACCCAGTAAGCACTTTAAAGACAGCATAGCATGCAAACACAGAATAGCTCAGACACAAGGAAACCACATAATTTAAACATTAACTACAAGTATATCAAAACAGATTTTTATGTGAAAGCTGTATTTTGTTAATAACTTTATAGTTTGAGCCATTCCAGGAAAAAGATACAGTGATGGGTATGACAGTTTGACATTCTAAATTTGATACCATGTTGTATCAGTTACTGGATGTTTGATACCATATTGAGTCTGTGAAGGGATAAATGTAAGACGGGAAGAATGTTGAGTGTATATATATCTTTGTTTTTGGAATCCATCCAGTTTCAAGAATGATCCTGACCAGCTAGGCCTGACGTTTGTGTTCCTTTTATTGTCATCATGGACATTGCCCACGTGTATTGCCAATGTAGAAAGTTCTAACATGCAAGATTGAAACTTGGCCTATTAAGGAAAGGCACAGATAAGGGTTCTTAGTAAGAAGAATAATACAAAGGTGTTTAGGTTTAAATTGGTTATTATACCATGATCCCCCCAAAACGTGCACGCTGATTGGCCAGCGTGCCCATTGTAAATCGAGTTATACTAATGGAAAAAGGTCCAGTCGCCCGGACTTTTTTCCATTAGTATAACTCGTTTTTTTTAAACACTGTCTCGCTATGTTAAATGGGTTTAACATAGCGAGACAGCTTTAAAATAAGCAACGGAGATCTCTGTTGCTTATTTTAAAGCTGTCTCGCTATGTTAAACCCATTTAACATAGCGAGGCAGTGTTAAAAACTTCTGAGAAAGCAAGATCTCCGTTGCTTTTTAGTGTCTCGCTATGTTAAATGAGTTTAACATAGCGAGACAGTTTTAAAATAAGCAACGGAGATGTCCGTTGTTTATTTTAAAACTGTCTAGCTATGTTAAAATCAATTAACAAAGCGAGACATAAAAGCAACGGAGATCTTGCTTTCTCCGTTGCTTGCCCATAGCTCTGATGTACTGCGCAGGCGCAGTACATCAGAACTGCCGTGATTCCAGACATCTGCGGAAGGGCAGTAAACAGGCATTATACTATGCCATTATTTAAGAAAAGTAATAGTTTCTTTTCTTAAATAATGCCATGGTATAATAGCAATAACCCACTTCTGGGTGTGGGTAATGCTAAATTTACCCACGGTTGGCTTTGTTTGGTCCCTCGGGCTTCGCCCTCGGGACCAAACCACGCCAACCGTGGGTAAATTTAGCATTACCCACACCCAGGCGTGGGTTATTGCTATAGTGACTATTGTTTAATAAATACAAAGTATTATGCCTAGAAGCATTTACATTATAAAAGGATGAAGTTTCTTATGCTCTAAGAGACAAGATATTGATTGCTTAGTCTTACAGATTTGTGTGTCCTTTATAGTAAAGGAAATGATTCTACTCTACTGAACTGTGTTGCATGAAGTTATTTTTTATCTTAACAGTTTGGTGCTATAGATTTATTTATTTATTTATTGACATTTGTTAACTGGGTTGGGAGGATGGGGTGTGTGTGTGTGTGTGTGTGTGTGTGTGTGTGTGTGTGTGTGTGTGTGTGTGTGTGTGTGTGTGTGTGTGTGTGTGTGTGTGTGTGTATGTGTGTGTGTGTGTGTGTGTGTGTGTGTGCGTGTGTGTGTGTGTGTGTGTGTGTGTGTGTGTGTGTTTTTGGCTTGTTTTCAGTGGAGACCTGAGGGGAAAAGCTCCAATACAGATATTATACAGTCATAAAAAGGTAACCATTACAACTGACATATAAAAAAAAGAAGAAAAAAAATACTCAAGAACTCTACAGATACAGGTGAAAACATGCAAACTATTTACATTATGTAAACTATATGTTTACAGATTAGAGATTTTTTACATATTTACATGCAGATTAATTGATCAGATGAGAGTGTGCAGTTCAGTTTGTAACCCTTAGTTGAGGAATCACATTATTAAGGGGACGGAGGTTAGTGAGGAGGGGAAGCCCTTGGAGGGAGAGATGAGGTTAGGATGGGGCTGTGCAAGGGCAGATTCTGGTGTTGAGCAGATGAAGTTTTAGTTTCTCCTTAAAGTGGGCTGGGTGAATGGTGGAGCTTATTTTGTGAGGAAGTTTATTCCAGTTTTGGGCTATTGAGTATTTATATAAGAGTTTGCCTACTGCTTTTTTTGGTTGGTAGGTGTTAAGAAGTTGCTGATTAGAGGTACGAGAGTGCGAGAAGGTGTGTAGATGGAAATGAGGGAAGAAAGAGCTGGGCAAGATGAAGGTTTGTAGAGAATGAAATGTAGCATTTGTAGTTGTGAAAGTAACAAAGTGTGGGGAAATTCTAGCCATTGTAGGGATATGAGGGGTAGACAGTGGTGGGGTTTGTAAGGAGAGTTTGTTATGAATCTAGCTATCTTATTATAAGTTTGTTGGAGTTTGTTTAAAGTTGTGGCTTGGATACTGGTGAATATAGGAGCAGCATACAGAAGGGAGTGTAGGAGGAAGGCTTGTGCAAGGGAGAGCCTAGCATTTAGAAATGTCTTGTTACGATAAAACAAGCCAAGTTTCTGGTTAGTCTTTTTTATACAGTGGAGGAGGTGTATATTAAATCTGAGTTCATCATCTATGATGATTCCTGAGAGTTTAGTATGAGCATCAGGTTTAATAATTGTGTTATTTGAGGAGGTGATATAGAAGGACGATTTGTGGTGAGTATGTGACCAGGAGAGGAATAGAAGGAGTTTGTTTTTTTTTGGGTTAAGGATGAGGAGGTTTTTAAAGAGCCACTGTTCAGTAGATGAGAAAGTATGTTGAGAGAGAGTATGGAGCTCAGAGATGCTGTCAGAGTTGGAGATGGAGATGAGGGTAGAGTCATCTGCGTATTAGATGAGGGAGGATTGGTTGCATGATGTGTTTTATCTCTATAAAACCTTTACTGAAATTAAGATCTGCTAAACTATGAACTATTAAAATGTATTAAACAAAACAACCACTAGATGGCATTAGCTTCCCTATACATAAGACTAGGATATATTTTTTTTCTTTAATGCAACATTTTAACATTACATTTTATCATTGATTTTACATACTAAAATTTACAAAATTTTATCTATATACAATCTAGTTAATTATTTATTCTTATGAAACTTGTTTTTAAAGATTTTTTATGATGTTCCCTTTCGTAGTTTTTAATGGAAAGATGAATTTAAACTACTTTAATGTATTTATTTCCCAGGATTTCTATAGGTTGATTAACTAATTATTTAATTTATGGAGAGTATAAAAATGGTGTTACTAATGTGATTTTTTACGCATCTGATGAAGTCTAATTAATGAGACGAAAACGCACATTTGATTTTACAAAGCGTTTATGGTTTATGTCTTCTTTTTCCTGGCGTGGTTATGGAATTAATTTATTTCAATAAATACATCTTTGGATTATATTCATTCTCCCTCCTACTGCGCTAGGTTCTAAAGAAGACAACCCCCCCCCTTCAAAAGTTCTATATTGACAAGTGAAAGTAATTTTTTGTTGGCACCTAACCAATAACCAGGACCCCATCAGAGATTCTGCACCACTGCTTCTCTGACGTTTGTGTGAGTTAGTATTCATTGGTGTCTGTTTTTTCCTTTATAAAAGTTAATCTTGTGACCATTTCAGCATGTATGCCCATGATCCTCCTCTTTCTTCTGTTTGTGGTAAAACAGTTTCTGAAAGCAGTTTTATACTTGAGATCACCTTGTAAACAGGTAGCTCTTCCTTGTAATCTCAAAATTGTGCTGGAAAAGTTGGCTCTCTCATCATTTGAACCTACACATCAGACTGATTTAACTTTAATGACTTAAAAAAACTGTGCTTATTATTGTTCTAACATCTATAAGAAAATCATCTGAGTTCCAAGCTGTCATGATGGGTGAGCCTTACTTCATATTTCAGAGATATGTTCGCATTAAGAACAAACCCCATTTTATGCTCAAAGTGATTTCAGAGATTGCTTTGAATTGTCATCAGTCTCCCAGGTTTCTATCCAGGACCTAAAAAATAAATGGGGAGAAAGGATTCTGTATACTCTGGATGTGCATATGCAGCTCAGGTATTATCTTGACAGAACTAAGTTGTTTATAAAAGCAGCTCAGCTATGTATTTCCTATCACTGGACAAAAAAGAGGACATCCTGTGTCTAAACAGACAATTTCCAGGTGATTGTCCTCAACTATTAATTTTTGTTATTCCCAAAAAGGCAAATACATTCCAGGCAGTTTCAAGGCACATTCTACCACAGCCTTGTCTTTATTGATATCATACTAGGAAGGTTGGACTGGAAGTATTCTAGAGGCAGCTACATGGTCATCCATTCCTACTTTTACAAAGCATTGCAAACTGGATCTCTTTTCATGGTTCATATTGATCTTAAATAGGACCATTCTCCAGGGGCTCCTGGATCCATATCCTTCCTCCCCCCCATGTTGGATAGGCTTTGGTAGTCTACCCAAGTGGTTTAAAGGGTACTGCAGCAGTGGGGATGATAACATAGTACAGTTGAGTAAGGTGCACTTGCCCGTAACAATAGATGCTCAAATTCCTCACTGCTGCAGTTGTTGCACTAATCCTCCAGCCCTCTACTGAGTTGTATATATTTGTAGTTGGGATTTAAGTAGGGTTCTTTGTGTTTTTCCATTATTGCCCACAAAGAGGGATATGTATATATAAAGTCGTGAAGAAATCTTCACTTTGATTGCTGATTTCCCTCCCAGTTTTCAATCAGAATGAAGGTGTGAGAGGGAGCTGGAACTTTGTGAAGCTGGATGGTGGTTTCCTTGGCAGGGAAGCAACCCATATTGCCTAAAGGCTACTGTAGCAGTGAGACATTTGCCCATCTGTTATGGATAAGTAGAATTTGCACAACTGTGCTTTAGATGTCTTTCTAAGCATGGAAAAGACCAGGATTGTCCAAAGGAGACCAGCATCAGCCCAGTCTAAAAACAGAAAAAGATAAAATAAGCATATTCAGTTATTATGGAAATTATCAATAATAACGTAGGAAACCTATGGACCCAACCCCAATTTGGTTTCATTAAGGACAGGTCATGCCCACTCAGCCTGGTGGACTTCTTTGAAAAGATTATCAAAGCAATGGATGAGGGCAAAATGGTTTACACTGTGTACCTTAACCTGGCCAAGGCATTTGACACAATACCTCATTTGGGCATTGTTGACAAACTTGAGATTAGGTACAAATCCTGGATAGCCAGCTGCCTCACAGACAGGACCCAGGAAGTTAGAAATTAGGAGTCCACCTCTACAAAGAGGCCAGTCACAAGTGGAGTCTTTCAGGGATCGATCCTGGGACTGCCCCTTTTTGTCATTTACTTCTTTGAAGTCAAGGCCAATGTCACTGACCTGTGCAGATGATTGCAAATTAGGAGCTCTCATGGAATTACCCAGCAACACAAATGTTTTCCAGGAAGGGCTGGCTGAATGCCAAGAAATGTATAATAGTATCCTTCAGGAAGTCATCCACCTCTGGTAACTATCATATTGACAACATACCCCTAAGAGTTGACCCAGTAGTTAGGGTCTTGAGGACACACACACCCACACACACACAGTAATCTAGCCTTTTACCATCACATGTCTACAGTAGTGTGGAAATCATTCTGTGTTGTGCAACTTATAAATAAATGTATGGCATCTAGGTCCAAGGAAGTCATTGTTTCACTGTATTCGGCATTCATCAGCCCTATCATTGAGTACAATGCCCTCTTTGGTATGTACCTAACCAGGCATATCCAACAATTGGAATGTCCACAGAGGTTCTCACTAAAAGAATACAGGGCATAAGTAACATGTTCTATGCAGACCTAATCAAGGCCCTATCCCTGTAAACTGTCTTCTATAGGTTGTTGAGGGGAGATCTATGCCTGGCATACAGGGCATTTTCAGACCCCACTCTGATGGACCTCCAGCATATCTGCAATACAAGCAGCACCACAATTACCAGTTCTAAAGACTTAAACCCTGCCTGTGATATAAAT
This sequence comes from Protopterus annectens, assembly GCF_019279795.1. Taxonomy (NCBI): domain Eukaryota; kingdom Metazoa; phylum Chordata; order Ceratodontiformes; family Protopteridae; genus Protopterus; species Protopterus annectens. The sequence goes on along the minus strand of NC_056731.1, from coordinate 338,667,067 downwards.
AGGACCTGCTAGAGAGACATGTATGTATCCCAGAGACCACACCTTCTCTCGACAGGCTCCACATCCATGTGAAGCAGAGTTTTTCCCTAACCCAATTCAAGTGTAACTTGGACAATTCGATGGGGAACAGGAAGTTCATCCCTGGTTTGACACTTATGTCTCTAATACACACAGGCGGCCTGTAAATGGTTCATCTTCCGGCCTCTGCTTGTAAATGGTTCACCTCACAAGCCCCTGTATACACTTATCCAGGGTACCAGAACTTGACAGAGATTTGTGATACATAGCTAGGCTTAAAAAAGCCCTTGTTTCATTAGCCTAGTAAACACCTATGAACCTATTAGAAATTGCATGACACTAGCTCTAAACATTTACTGACAGGCATTCTGCATCCGTATATTTAAATGGTATAAGGCTGGTATGCATCAGAAAGACCATGTGTAAAATCACACATGACTAGACATTTTAAATGAACAACTATCATTAAGGTTACATTTGTATAACTTTGATAGAAGACTATCTGTAAGTGAAACAATTTTTATTAGCTCCTGTCTAGGTAGCATTTACAGAAACAATAACCCAGTAAGCACTTTAAAGACAGCATAGCATGCAAACACAGAATAGCTCAGACACAAGGAAACCACATAATTTAAACATTAACTACAAGTATATCAAAACAGATTTTTATGTGAAAGCTGTATTTTGTTAATAACTTTATAGTTTGAGCCATTCCAGGAAAAAGATACAGTGATGGGTATGACAGTTTGACATTCTAAATTTGATACCATGTTGTATCAGTTACTGGATGTTTGATACCATATTGAGTCTGTGAAGGGATAAATGTAAGACGGGAAGAATGTTGAGTGTATATATCTTTGTTTTTGGAATCCATCCAGTTTCAAGAATGATCCTGACCAGCTAGGCCTGACGTTTGTGTTCCTTTTATTGTCATCATGGACATTGCCCACGTGTATTGCCAATGTAGAAAGTTCTAACATGCAAGATTGAAACTTGGCCTATTAAGGAAAGGCACAGATAAGGGTTCTTAGTAAGAAGAATAATACAAAGGTGTTTAGGTTTAAATTGGTTAGTGACTATTGTTTAATAAATACAAAGTATTATGCCTAGAAGCATTTACATTATAAAAGGATGAAGTTTCTTGTGCTCTAAGAGACAAGATATTGATTGCTTAGTCTTACAGATTTGTGTGTCCTTTATAGTAAAGGAAATGATTCTACTCTACTGAACTGTGTTGCATGAAGTTATTTTTTATCTTAACAGTTTGGTGCTATAGATTTATTTATTTATTTATTGACATTTGTTAACTGGGTTGGGAGGATGGGGTGTGTGTGTGTGTGTGTGTGTGTGTGTGTGTGTGTGTGTGTGTGTGTGTGTGTGTGTGTGTGTGTGTGTGTGTGTGTGTGTGTGTGTGTTTTTGGCTTGTTTTCAGTGGAGACCTGAGGGGAAAAGCTCCAATACAGATATTATACAGTCATAAAAAGGTAACCATTGCAATTGACATATAAAAAAAAAGAAGAAAAAAAATACTCAAGAACACTACAGATACAGGTGAAAACATGCAAACTATTTACATTATGTAAACTATATGTTTACAGATTAGAGATTTTTTACATATTTACATGCAGATTAATTGATCAGATGAGAGTGTTCAGTTCAGTTTGTAACCCTTAGTTGAGGAATCACATTATTAAGGGGACGGAGGTTAGTGAGGAGGGGAAGCCCTTGGAGGGAGAAATGAGGTTAGGATGGGGCTGTGCAAGGGCAGATTCTGGTGTTGAGCAGATGGAGTTTTAGTTTCTCCTTAAAGTGGGCTGGGTGAATGGTGGAGCTTATTTCGTGAGGAAGGTTATTCCAGTTTTGGGCTATTGAGTATTTATATAAAAGTTTGCCTACTGCTTTTTTTGGTTGGTAGGTGTTAAGAAGTTGCTGATTAGAGGTACGGAGAGTGCAAGAAGGTGTGTAGATGGAAATGAGGGAAGAAAGAGCTGGGCAAGATGAAGGTTTGTAGAGAATGAAATGTAGCATTTGTAGTTGTGAAAGTAACAAAGTGTGGGGAAATTCTAGCCATTGTAGGGGGATTCCGGCATGTAGCTCGTGAGACATTTGCCTGCGAGCTACATCGCCGAAACCAAATGGCTGCATCAGCACTTTGCTGTAGTGCAAAGTGACTGAAAGAGCCGCTGCAACTATAATGCCAGCAGCTGCAGTACTGTGTAGCATTCCTTCTTCGTGCAAGGAATGCATTTATTTAATTATTTATTCATTGTGTTGCCAGTCTGACAACACAATAAATAAATAATTAAATAAATGCATTCCTTGCACGAGAAGAAGGAATGCGTTACACAGCCCGCATGCCGCAGCTGCCCGTCCATAGGTTATAGTTGCAGCGGCTATGCTTTTCAGTCACTTTGCACTACGGCAAAGTGCTGATGCAGCCGTTTGGTTTCGGCGATGTAGCTCGCAGGCAAATGCCTCGCGAGCTACACGCCGGAATCCCATTGTAGGGATATGAGGGGTAGACAGTGGTGGGGTTTGTAAGGAGAGTTTGTTATGAATCTAGCTATCTTATTATAAGTTTGTTGGAATTTGTTTAAAGTTGTGGCTTGGATACTGGTGAATATAGGAGCAGCATACAGAAGGGAGTGTAGGAGGAAGGCTTGAGCAAGGGAGAGCCTAGCATTTAGAAATGTCTTGTTACGATAAAACAAGCCAAGTTTCTGGTTAGTCTTTTTTATACAGTGGAGGAGGTGTATATTAAATCTGAGTTCATCATCTATGATGACTCCTGAGAGTTTAGTATGAGCATCAGGTTTAATAATTGTGTTATTTGAGGAGGTGATATAGAAGGACGATTTGTGGTGAGTATGTGACCAGGAGAGGAATAGAAGGAGTTTGTTTTTTTTTGGGTTAAGGATGAGGAGGTTTTTAGAGAGCCACTGTTCAGTAGATGAGAAAGTATGTTGAGAGAGAGTATGGAGCTCAGAGATGCTGTCAGAGATGGAGATGAGGGTAGAGTCATCTGCGTATTAGATGAGGGAGGATTGGTTGCATGATGTGTGTAGGCCGTTAGTGAAGATGTTAAAGAGGAGGGGACCTAGGATGGAGCCTTGGGGTACTCCTGTTGTGACAGATAAGAATGGAGAAGTGGAAGAGAGCCATAAAGAGAAAGCCATAAAGACTAGAATTTGTCAAGCTGTTTGTGAGGTACTGCAGCAGAAATTACCTTTCGGCCCATTTCTGACAGGTTTTCTGTCTTGTGCATTTCTGGTGTGCTAGCATACAAGTATATTTTTCTACCTTCAACAGAATTTGAAATTTCTACAGGTAAGAGTTTTGTTAAACAGTCTTTACAAAATATTGTTAATGTGTATGAGAGTGGGATAAATTCTATGAGAGTGGGTTAAAATTGTGTGAGAGTCGGTTACAATACATATATTTCATGTCAGAGTGAGTTCTAATCACAAAAAGATATTTTTCGTATGAGAGTTTGTCTAATCATATAAACAAGAATGCAAGTGGGTTTTTAATTGTAGTTGTCTTATTACTATGTGAGATTGGGTTTTAATGTATGAGAGTGGGTAATATTACCATTGTATTGAAACTATAATGGGTCTAAATGTTGGTGCAGTAAAAGAGCTGGAATTTGGGACTCCAGCCTCACCTATTTTTAATAAATCTGAATGAGATAGCTGTCATTATTTGATAAAGTTGTTTGAGTTCACTAAAAATGATAGTGCACTGCAGTTCCCTGAGGGTGGAATGTTTTGATAAGGCTATTTTAGAGAATCTTAAAAAGAAACTTAAACAGAAAAGAAATAAAGTACCTTCCTCTTGTTGGTCAGCTTTTAATGACTGGAAAGAAAAATCTAAAAATAAGGAAAATTAATTTCTAGTTAGAAGTCTAAAAATATAATTCAGCTAGATTAAAAACACAACTGCAGGAAGCTAATAGAACAGTAAATACATTACAAAAAATGTACAGAAGATAAATCTCATGGAACCTGAGGTATTTATCCTTAAAAACAGCTATTAAAGTTAAAAGCAAGTCCACCCAATTCATCTGAGAAGGACTGAATTCTGATTCCCTCATCTTCCCCTCCCCCTTATGTCCATTCCACTTCCTATAAAGCAAACAGCTTTCTATCTCAGGGCAAACAGGTGGGGGAATGATTTGAAGATAGAACCTCTACTATTTCCCTGACACTTCCCAAGCAACGTCTAGTATTTCTGCCCATCCTAAAGGATTAGTTTACAACACTAGATTCCAGCAACAGCAACAGTTACATGTTGTTACACAGTCTGGTCCAATGTTAATAAGAATAGCAAACAAGGATAGACAGTTACAGTCAAAACACAAACATGCATCTGGAGCAAATCATATAGACAAGTTAAAATGATTTCATAATAAAACTGCCCCCTGTAAGACAAGTATTTTAAAGAAGTTCAAAAAGTTAGTTTCACAATTTTGAATAAGCATTGACAGAGAAGAATGTAGGCGCAAACGGTTTCATATTACGTTATTGAAAGATAACATAATCGAACGCCCGAAACATCGAAATGGACGCATTTCAAAACTTTTATTGTGGGGGGCACCCCCCCGCTAAATATACATTCCAACTCCGAGATCGCACTACAGTGAGGAAAGGGCAAATATCCCAATCTTCACTGTAATGCGATCCCACAATGCGAACTTTGAAATGCGTCCGTTTCAATGTTTTGGTCATTTGATTACATTATCTTTCGATAACGTAATAGGAATCTGGTGCAAACAACCTTCTAAACAAGGTTTTGAGGATGCATCAAATTCTGACTCCTCCAGTGAAGACACCCAACCACCAGTAAAGCCACAAAAAAGGTCACACCAGGTGTAGTGCAGCAAGCAAAACTGTAGTCCAAATTCAAACACAATGCAGCAAACAACAGTGTTGCAACAAGCAGAGATAAATCCAACTTTGAACTCCAAGTTTAATCCAAATTCAAAACGTAAGCGCTTTCATCCCTTAAAACATTAATACAGGAACTTCATCAGACAAAGTTCTTTACATTCAGCTTCCTTTTAAAAGGTAAAACTTGTGACCTCACTTCTTCTCCTCCATTCATCTACAAAAAAGTTTTTAAAGGACCACTGTTTTTTTTTTAAATGCAAGTACAACACAGTAAGAAACTACATGCATAAAACCACATAAATAATGCCATGCTATACAAATATAACACAATAAAAAGCTACATTTATAAAATCACATAAATATTACTATAGTTTTGTAATGTAATCTAAACATTAAAAACAGTTGTTTTAAAATCTTAAAATGCAAAAAGAATATTTAAGCCATCAAACTCTAGCCTACTGAATGTGTTGAAAATTATTTAGGTATTAAGTACTGAACATTTAATATTTAGCAATATCAAATCTTATCTTTTCAAAGCTTTAAGTTTTAATAAACTGGAAATTGACTGGCTATCATTCAAGCCTGGCCAATGAATACAGTCTAGTTGGATTTGCCAACTTAATTCTGCTTTCTCCAGTAAATAAGGCCATACTCCACCTCTAACTGAGGGAGATATTGATTGTAATATAACAAACTTGAATTTATGTTCATTATGTTGCCCTATATGTTTAGCAAGTGCATTAAGTGGGCATTGGTCCTTGATATTCCTAAGGTGTTCACTTATTCTGTTTGACCACCCAATCACCAACACACTATCTGATGCATGCTCAAATTCATTCTTTGAGGGAGGTACCTAATCCTGCAGCAGCTTGAGACAGTGATGTTGAACCTACTATGAGAGTAGTACACTAATGGACTAAAGTAGACTTTCATACTATTGTAGATTCTCTACCTCACATCTGAACACACAGAGCTAAATGTGATAAAATCATTAGAAGGGCATATGCAATTACAAAACCACACTATTGAAGACTTAAGAGCAGTTTTAAAAGCTTCTATATCTCCAGATATTTTTGGAAAATATGGGGAAAAATCAGCTGTAGGAGACAATATTCCAAAACACACAGATGGATTCCTAGTAGTAAGAAACAATTTACTGAAAGCAATCTCTACAACATTCCCTCCAGTGTCCATTCAGACAAGAATTAACGTAAGAATACAAACAGAGAATGGCTCTATGGATGCTTATCTTCAATGCTTGATAGATCTTTTCAAAACTTTTTCAGAGCATTCACAGCCCATAGAAGGAGTGCCAGCCAGTGGGCTGTCAGCAGCATTTGGAGAAGGCTTACTACCACCAGTACAGAAACAGATTGAGAAGGTTTGTCTTAATTGGCTCAGTCTAAGTATTCATGAAATTGTTAAACAAGCACAATATGTGGCAGATAATGTAGTCAGAGAGGAAAAGCACAAAAAAAACAAAACAAAACTGGTAGATATTCAGCAATTTAATACTGATTCATAGGGAAGGGGGTGGGGGAAGAAAATTCAAAGAGGTAAAGGTAGATTTAGTCTTTCCACAGCAAGCCTCAGGACAATACCTGCAAAATGTCCCACCCTGCTTCACTGCAGACTGCAGGGTGTGCCAAATATCACCCCTTGCTTTAATTTTGGTCAGAGTGGACATTGGTGTAATGAGTGTTCTTTCCTTCATCAAACTGACTTCAGCCACAGCCACAAGCAGAAAGACACCCTTCCACTTGTAGTACCACTTGGCAGTCAGCAACATGGCAACAAGATCATTGCCGTGAACAGGTGATGTGACTATTTCCCTTGGTACCAGGCAACCAAAAAGGGCACTTTGTTACTGTTACAGTTTGTAATTCCACTCTTCCATTTCTTATTGACACAGGAGTGACTCTGTCCATGATCATCTTGTCAAATGCTTGGGATGTGTGTGGGGGTCTTTAGGGCTCCTTTTAATTATCCAGAGACAAACACCTATAGCCATTCAGTTCAATTAAAAGAGCAATATGCTCTTGTTGTAGGCAACATTGCATCATTAAATCATTTAGTTAGAGATTTACTGTGTTAATTATGAAGCATTGTATTTTGTACTCCAGATAGCATTTTCCTAGTTATTCCAAATGAACCTTCCCCTTTAAGTCTCTATTCAACTGATATCTGTACAGATGAAGGCATACTCTTCCCAGTACTTGGATCAGAACAGACTTCTACTATGGCTGATTTGGAGGGACTGGAAATCGCTCCTCTGCAGCTGTGGAATACCCATAACAACGAGGTAAGACTCAAAAGATGCTGAACCTTTAAGAGTCTCTCTAAAACCTCATGAGTACCTACTCATGTCAATTCTGTATCCATTATCAATGGAGGCAGAGAAAGGAACTGAATGTGCCATTTTTACATTACTTCAGCAAGGAATAATTGTCCTGACTAGAAGCCCATGTAATAAATCTGTTTTGCCAGTTAAGAAACCAGGCAAGAACACATATAGGTTTGTACAAGGTGGAAAAGGAGTAAATACTATGGTGGTGCCAACTTTTCCTGCAGTGCTTAACCCCACTACAATACTAGGTTCTATTCCACTGACATCTACCACCTTTTCAGTGATGGGTATTTCTTCTGCTTTCTTTTTCTATTTCTATGCACCCAGAAAGTTAGTATTTGTTTGCCTTTACATAGAAAGAACAATATACATGGACAAGATTACCTTAAGGATATGTAAAATTACCTACTCTTTTTTTGTAGAGAAATCAGGCCTTTTGGGGATTGACAGGTTACTGCCAACAGTGAATCTCTATAATTATGCAGAAGTAGTAAAACCATTATTAGAATTAAAGAAAGACACTCCCAAGCCCTTGCCCTGGTAGGAACATCTTAAGCAAGCTTTTATCCATTTAAAAACTTAACTTCTTCCTGCTCTTGTTTTGGGTTACCTGATTATTCAGAGATTGTTTTTCTGTTTTGTTGTGAAAGAAGTAAAATAGCATTAGAATTATTAGCACAGTGTAGAAATGATGGTTTTAGGCAGGTTGATTAGTTCAGTACAAATCTAGATCCTATAGCAGCAGCTCTATCTCACTGCTTTAAGGTTGTGGTCACAGAGGTGTGCATAGTAGAAATAGTGGCTGCATGAGAATTTTGTGGCAGTTCTGTATTCTGTAGAATTGTTAGTTACTAAGAACCAAAACACAATATTTATCTGCTGCATAAGTGTCTAAATAATTATCTTTGCTTAATAGCCCTTCTTTGCAAGTCATTAGTTATCCACCTCTTAACCCTGCTTCTTTAATTCCTACAGTGGAAGAAGGAGACCCACATGATTTTGTAGTTAAAAAATGTGCTTACTCCTAGATTAGATTTAAAAGATGCCCCATTTCCAAATTGTGAATTACTTCTGTCAACTGATCTGTGTTTAAAAGGAAGACGGCAGTAGCATTTTCTGTGTACACAGAGAGTCAAGTACAGTTAATAAGACAGTTGAATGGAAATGTGTCTGCTCAAGTAACCAAGCTTGTAGCTATTACTGAAATGGGTAAATTATCAAAGGACAAACTAACAATTTTCACAGATTCATGTTATGTTTGAGGTAGTTTATGGCTTTGGGACACTTTAACGAGAAAAAGGGTGCCTGACAGCATGGACTGTTATTACAAACTCTGCTTTGTTCATGAGCTATTAAATGCACCTTTTTGCCCAAAGAAATAGCTGTAGTCAAGTGTGCCACACATAAGACTGATGATTCATGTATTTCAAAAGGCAATAGTTTTACAGATGGCAGCTGGACAAGCTGCATTGTCTTATCTTGTTCAGGCTTTATTTTTACAGCAATTGCAGGAAACTAATGTATCTGTTTCTTTACAGGAATTATTGACTTTTCAAAATCAAACTGATTACTAAGAAAAGATAAAGTGTATCCATGATGGCTGCAGCCACTATCTGGGCTCATTGTGGTACCACATGAATGAGAAGCTAATGCCATATTCCTTTATAACTCAGTTATTTAAGGCTTATCATTTGCCCTCTCATTTGGGAAAATGCATTAATAAGATAAATTTTGACTTGATTGGTATGACCCTTACATTTCCAAAGTCATTCAGCATTTTGTGAACAGTTGCATTACATGTCTAGAGCAGGGGTGGCTCAGGCTGTAGGACTGCAGCCCCCCCCCAGCTGTGGAAAGAAAGAAAACCAAAGAAAAAGATTGCAAAACAATAGGAACTCCGCGCATGCATGATTGCGAACTCCAGACTGCTTTGTCAGCAGTCCGGACAGGCCATCTCTGCGCTGCAGCCCAGAAGTCTATGCTGTGCTGACCACAAAGAATACAAGACGTCCAGACTGCAACCTTCCACAGAAAGACACTTAGCTGAGCGGGACTGTAGATGGAAGCCTGCACACTTGTTTTCAGATAGGGATGGGAACAAAGTGTGTGTGTAAAATGCCCCAAGTGCTATTTGGTGGTGGGTGGAGAACAGGCTTGAACCCTGTACCTTGGGCCCAGGTGGCAAGAGCCTGAATTCCCTACCCACCACCATTTGTAAATAAACTGCAGATTTTTCCCTCATACTTGCTCTGTTCCTCATAAAAGCTGTGGTTTCTGTATTTTTGTGTCCTTACAAAGTCAGTAGGGCATTGGTGCAGTGGTAGCATTATTTCCTGACAGCTGCAGGTTCTCTGGTTTGATTCTTGGTTGAGATGCCTTCTGTGTGGAGTCTGCATGTTCTCCCTGTTTTTGTGTGGGTTTGCTCTGATGTCCTCCCATCTTACAAAGATATGTGTCTGTCTGGAGTGTTTCTCCCTGGGCCTCTGCTGAAAATTGGCTTTTATTCCAAGTCAGACTTTCCTGGTTAACAAATGTTAATTAAAAATTAACAAGCATTTGAATTTCAGACTTCATATTCTTCAGAAAGTGCATGGTAACACAAAAGCTTTTATTCTAGCAATTTTCTAAGTTTATAAGATGGATATTTGAAATTTGTCCCTATTTTTGGGACTGTATTCCCCCATTATTGGCTTTGTCCAAGTTTTTTGTGCTAAGGTTGAGAGCTATGGTAAGAACTGAATTCACTGAATATGTTTGGGGGCTGTATTTCCACATAGCTGGCTTTGTCCAGGTGTTTTTTACTAAGAGGTTGACAGCTATGGTGAGAACTGAATTCACTGAATGGTAGCCATTTAAGTTTTAGTCTTCTTCTCTTTCATAAAACAACTGATTTGGCATAGTGGTATGTTGCTCAGACTGTTTTGCACAGGGTCCTGGCTTCAGGTTTGGCAGTGAAATGTATGGTGGTAACACAGCATTTTATTCTAGCAACTTTCCAACATTATACAAGCAATGTTAAAATGTGTCTTTGTTTTTTAGGCTTTTGTCCACCCCCTCCCAATAAATTTTGGCTTTTTCCAGATTTCTTGTGCTTCAAAGTTCAGAGATACAGCTGAGTGAGTAGATTTTACAAGGAGCTGAGAGCTGCAGGGGAGCAAAAGTTTAGTGCTGCTTATACTAAGTCTACTTGCATTGTTAATAGCACAACAGGTAGTGTGCTTGCTTTTGATGCAGAAGGCTGTGGGTTCTACTCCCACAGTAAATAGATGCATTGCTGTTATTGTACTGTGTTGCAAACGAGGTGGATGCTGCACTCCTTTTTGGCGAAGATACCTAGTAATTATGAAGCTGTTATCAGTTTTCCATCCATTCTCTATTGCAATATTACTAGTTTATCATTTTTTAGTGTAAGATAGGCAATTTATTCCTCAAAGGCAACAGGCACTCTACTTGTAGATGAAACAATGAAATATAAAGTTGTTTGCTAGCAGCAACCTCTTCATTAGTTACAGAGCTCTTTAATGTGGAATTATTTAGATGACTTTACTTCTTCAGAGATTGTGCATATGTACTGATACTGGTAGGTTGTAAAGGTTTGAGTAGACTTTTATGATGGAAATGTTCTGAATTGGGCAGTTTTGTTATTATTGGTGCATGCATTTTGTTTCTTTGTTTACTGGAAAAATGTTCAAAACAATAAATTTAAAATGCTCTCCAAAACTGTACTGTATTGTACAAGGAATATAATTTAATACAATCAGGAAGGTGTGTGAAAGAGCATGTGTATGTTTCGTGTGCAAGGGGCCTGTGATTTGAAAACAGCCCAAACCCAAAGTTAGATTATCTGCCACTGGCAAAATGTATTTTCTTTGAATGTGGGTTTCAATGCTGTTTCAATGAATGTGAGTTTCAAGGGCAGAGAAGTTTTAATGCTAAGTCTGTTTTCATTGTGAGACTGCATTGCTTTATTTAGCAGATATCTATTAGTGCTTGCGCTGTAAAATGCAAAATAAAACTTTCAAATGAAGTCCAAATCATCGCAGAAGTAAAGCAGTATGCACATTAGTGTTTATGGTAAATGGGGTGAAATAGCCATGTAATGGTTCATTGGAATGGCTGCAGGGGGGAGGCTCCATTTGACCATGATTTTGTGAGGGGGGGTGGCAAACTCAAAAACAGCCCCGGCTGAACTATACCTCTCAACTGTCCAGATTTTTGCAGAATGAATAGATTTTTGCTTCTTATTTTTGGTTTGTTCCTCATAAAATTCGTGGTTTTCTAGCAAATCATTTAGGAATGAAGTCATTAAATAACGACAGACACTGAGTTTCAGACCTCATAACCTTCAGAAAAATGCATGCTAAAGCAAGTCCTGTTATTCTATCAACTGTCTCAGTTTATACAAGAGCAATTCTTAGTACTGTTTATATATTCCCCCAGTATATTTGGCCTTGTCCAGATGTCCTGCATTAACAGGTTGAGGTATGTGCAAATAAATTGCTTTATAGAATTAGGCATATCCAAACCTCTCAACTGTCCCTGATTTTGACTCAAAATGTTGCTCTTCTCCTAATAATCCCTCTGCAAAATGGCAATTTTGGAAGAAAACATGGAGGGTTTACAATTAATAAATAACTGTAATAATTAGAGCTATAGATTACTTTTATTTCAGAAATGCATGTAGTTTCTTTTATTTTGTCAGCTGCTCAAGTTAGCAGTACTAATATTAAAAAAGTGTCCTTTCTTTGACAGGTTCCCAGCTATATTGTGTGGCTATTTTATATTTTTGCATCACATTTTTGGTCCGTTTTTCATAAAATTGTGTTTTTTGGCAAATTAGTGGCAAATCATTAAAGACTGAAGTTAGAAAATAATGACAGACATTTCAGTTTCAGATTTCATACCCTTCAGAAAATTCATACTAATGCAAGACCTACTATTTTATTATCTTTCTAAGTTTATAAGTGCAATATTTAAAAATTGTCCTTATTTTTGAGCCTTTGCCCCACTTCTATGTATGGCTTTGTCCAGATTTCTTGCTCTGAGGTTGAGAGGTATGACAAATGTGTCAGGGCCATCACAGTCAGCCAGAGACATTTCAAATTGTGACATACTTGTTGTACCCCACTCCCCCATGTAGTGACTCTGGATTTGTCCAAGCAAGGCAAGGAGCAGTTATGCAGTGTAAATGTGCAGAGTATTCCCCCCATCCACGGTAGACACAAGTACTACAGTGGCTTTTCATCTGTCCTTGATTTTGCAGAATGTTCTGATTTCTGTCATATTTTATACTGTTGATTTATGCTTATTATTATTCAGAAAGTGCCTGTTGCTCTGTGTTTAAGTAGCAATGTTTTAATGACCATCAGGTAAGCTTGTCTGAGATTGTAAGATGTAAGTAAGTTTTAATAAGCATACTGTTAAAGAACTGCCAACATTGAAAGCCTTTCTGTTGTTGCCATGCAGAGAATACTTACATAACTAGATAACGTATAAGCCTTGGGTATTGAAATGCATATGACAGTATTTGTAATAAAGGACAGGATTACATTATTTTAAGAAGCTCATTACATTTGTTGGAGACTTGCAGTCAACTTTGCAGGCTTTACCTGCAAACTAAACAGAATGCCAATCTATCATGTGTGGTCCATAACCTATGCAGTAATCCTTTAAGCAATGTATCTTCACCTTATTTCTAGTTTACTTTTCATTTTTTACTTTGATCATGTTTTCCCCATGAAACAAGTAGATAGTTGTTGTCAGTCAGCAGGTCTTTTTTGGATAAGAAACATTTTTACAAGTGGGGGTATCACAGAGATTGCTACTTCAGCATGTTACTTGGTACTTTAATAAAGCTGAATATAAATTATAATTAGAACTGCAGTGCAAGGAGAAGTGGTTTGAGTTGAGTGCTGCTTGTTTTTCTTATACTTGATTTTGACTGGCATTCCAGTAATGTATTTGAAAAGTAATTTATTTTTTCATGCCTCACAGCCTTTTTGTTTCCATCTAGATATTAAGTAAGCTGTCATGCAGCCAATGCATTGAAATATTTTTTTTTCTTCTACACTTTATTTTGTCTTGATTGGACTCTCATAATTATGGTTTGGCACCCAGGGCAGTGTATTTAATTAAAGTTACAGTTTTTGTGGTTTTGAGCATAGCTCCTTCCCTTTCTAGTCAGTCACACCCATTCCCATTGCCCCCACCCATTCAGCTGTCTCCTGCAGCCCCCCCTTTGATTTGAAGTCATCAGCCACCACTGGTCTAGAGTATGATGTGTCACAAAGCATTGCTGTCCTTACACAGTTTTTGAAGAAGCCATGGGGACCTTTTGGTCACGTACAGCGGGACTTCCACAGTCACAAATATTTAAATATGTTTTGGGGATTGTTGATGTGTTTTCCCGATAGGTTGAAGTTTTTCCTTGTTCCAAAACAATGCGGCTAATGTTGCCAAGAAATTGTTACAGAAGCTAATACGCAAATTTTGCGATCCTTGTTGTATTCAATCAGATAGAGGGACATGTTTTACAAGTCAGGTTGTACGTAAGTTGTAGGTATGTAAAGTTTTGAAAGTAAACATCCAATATCATTGCCTGCAGAAACCCCAAGCTTCAAAAATTGTTGAAAGAATGAATCAAACTTTAAACACTAGACTTGCTAAATTATGTGAAGAAATGAGTATCAAATGGCCAGAGGCATTGCCTCCAGTATTGTTTAGTGTGCATAGTGCAGTTAGTACTAAGATGTAATCCCCACATTAAATTTTCATAGGAACACTTATGAGAGTGCCTGCCAGACCCTTGCCCAAAACATTGGAGTTACAAAATGTTGATGAATCTGTTTTCCTTTATTGCAAATGCATCTTCTCTGTTGTGCAGCCCCTACACCCCAGGAGTATAGAAACTCAGCAGCAGCTAAATCCAACCTCCCAGCATGATGCATTGCTGGGGGGCATGGTTTTCATTAAACCTTTTCCAGGAAGGACTTCCTTCAACCACAATGGAAAGGACCCTTCTGCAATTTCTACTGCCATCAGACATGAAGGATTACCCACTTGGATTCATGTCTCAAGCATCAAGAGAGACCTGTCCCTAGTGATGGATATAGATGAGATGCCACCAATGTTAACCTTTTAACTGATGATGAGTCCATTGCATCCTGCACCAGAAGAAAAAACTAGGGAAACCAATGTATCTGGAAGTGAGACTTAGTGATCCAGCAACATTGTCACGATTGGAAATACAGCTTAGTCATTCTCTTTAGAGTCAACAATGCAATCAGAAGTCAGGTTTAATGATCCAGCAACATCTACAATGGACAATGAATGGAAATCAGCCCAAGATCAGGGCACTGATTTAAGTGACCAACTGTCCCTTGTGAAACTGCAACCAGTTTGGAGCTCAGGATGGAATTTGTTTGGAAATCAATACCATATGAATTACAAAAAGAAAGTTGTGGACTTTATCAGGACTACTCTTTTGGTGTTCATCATCATTTTAATGCATTTTTTTCTTCCACCAAGTGCTATCAGAGCTGTAAGTGCTGACTAAAATCAGAGATAGATACTTGTTTAAGCTTGAGCAGCGAACACCAGACTGTCATCCTAAGTTTAACGCTTTTTCTGGAACATTGTATACTTATCCAAAGACTGTGAATGTCAGTAACTGTTGGGTGTGTGCACATATATCAACTGCAAATGAAAGGGGTATTTGTTTCCAATACCAACACCTGAGACAGAAATTGGAGCAGCATTTCATATAATCCTTTAGCCAGAAATTGGAAGGCTAAACATAATTCTTTGCACAGCACTATCCCCTTTATACTGGTTCCACTTCAATTATCAGGGACTGTGAAGGGACATACCTGTTTTGTTAAAATCAGGACACTTTATGTCAGATGGAGCAATTTCAATTTTACTCAAACAATATATGATGGGGCTGGAGGGCTGGGTATGTCAATATTACATAAGTTCTATTACGTTTGTGGAGCCCTCCAGCCCCATCATATATTGAAGTCAGTTTGGGAGTTCTGAAAACTGTCTTAGCTATTAGAAATATTAAGCAATGCTACTTTTGAATCAATAAATTAGGTTACATTTGAAATGACTGCTATGCAAACGAGGTTAACCATTCTCAGTGGGCATAGTTAAATAACTTGTATTCTGGCTGGGGAGGAAGTATTTTGATACTCTTTGTGTTAATTACAGTTGTCATTATTTTTTTAGGTATTTTATCCATATGCAAAATGTTAAATCGTGAAGCTTCTTGAATCATGAAAACATATCAAATCGCAAAATGTGCATTTTATAAGTAGAGCAGAAACATTACCAGTGACCACGACTGAGGAACATTGTAATGAGGAATAGAACAGCGAGGAGAGTGTATTGAGACATTTATAACATCTTTGAAACAGGAGTTGAAATTGAAAAGTGTTCAGACTATCTCATTCCATCTAAGTATAGACATGTTTTTATTGCTCACAAAACCATAAGTGCAGGTATTAGCATTGTGCATGCAGAAGGAAATGGCATGTAATGAGTGTCTGATACAATGTGTAAAAAACCTGTTGTCATTGTTCAATCATTAAAAAATGGATGACTTGAGTGATGCTTCATAGCATCATTTGGGGGATTGTGAAGGGTGAAGTGTCTTCTTCTTCTATTTCTTCATCATTTGGCTGCTCCCATTAGGAGTTGCCACAGCAGATCATCCGTTTCCATTTCTTCCTCTCCTCTGCATCTTGCTCTGTCACACCAACCACCTGCATGTCCTCTCTTACCGCATCCATAAACCTTATCTTAGGCCTTCCTCTTTTCCTGTTACCTGTCAGCTTCATCATTAGCATCTTTTTCCCAATATACTCTGCATCCCTCCTCAGCACATGTCCAAACCAACGTAATCCTGCCTCTCTGGCTTTGTCTCCAAATCTTCCAACCTGGGCTGACCCTCTAATATACTTATTCCTAATCCTGTCCACCCTCTTCACACCCAGTGCAAATCTTAACATCTTTAGCTCTGCCACGTCCAGCTCTGACTCCTTCCTTTTTGTCAATGCCACTGTCTCCAACCCATATAAAATGGCTGGTCTCACTACCCTCTTGTAGACCTTCCCTTTCACTCTTACTGGTACTCATCTGTCACAAATCACTCCTAACACTCTTCTCCATGCACTCTATCCTGCCTGTACTCTCTTCTTCACCTCTCTTCCACACTCACCATTACTCTGAACTGTTGATCCCAAGTATTTAAACTCATCCACCTTCACCACCTCTACTCCCTGCATCCTCACCATTCCTCTAGCCTCCCTCTCATTCACACACATATATTCTGTCTTAGTCCTGCTGACCTTCATTCCTCTTCTCTCAAGAGCATATCTCCACCTCTCCAGGATCTCCTCCACCTGTTCCCTACTCTCACTACAGATCACAATGTCATCTGCAAACATCATAGTCCACGGGAACTCCTGCCTGATCTCATCTGTCAACCTGTCCATCACCATTGCAAATAAGAAAGGGCTCAGAGCTGATCCTTGATGTAATCTCACCTCCACCTTAAACGCATCTATCACTCCCACCACAGACCTCACCACTGTCACACTACCCACGTACATATCCTGTACCACTCTTACATACTTCTCTGACACGCCTGACTTCCTTATACAATGCCACAGCTCCTCTCTAGGCACCCTGTCATATGCTTTCTCTAAGTCCACAAAGACACAATGCATCTCCTTCTGACCTTCTCTCTACTTCTCCATCAACACTCTCAGAGAAAACATCACATCTGTACTGCTCTTTCCTGGCATGAAACCATACTGCTGATCACTAATCATCACCTCCCTTCTTAACCTAGCTTCCACTACCCTTTCCCATAACTTCATGCTGTGACTGATCAATTTAATCCCTCTGTAGTTACTACAGCTCTGTAAGATGGGAAAAATGTTTAGTGCATTCATAATATTTTCTCTTTTTGGAATCCATCTCATATCAAGGTGGATCCTGGCAGTCTCGGCTTGTCTTTCAGTTTCTTTTTCCTGCCAGTATGTATATTGCCAACGTAGAAAGTTACAATGTGGAAGATTGGAACTTGTGCCTAATAAGGAAAAACAAAGATTAGGGGGCTGCAGGTTCTTCGTAAGCAAAGCAGTACAGAGTTGTTTAGTTTTAATTGGTCTTTGCCTGTAGTTTAATGGATACAAAATATTCTGCCTAGAAGCATTTACAATACAAAATAAAGATTTTTTTTGCGTTCGAGGAGACAAAACCTTGGTTGCTTAGTCTACGACATATGTGTGTCCTTTACAGTAAATGAGATTATTCTGCTATGTTGAACTGTGTTGCATGAAGTTATTTTTGACCTTAACAAGTCTTACTACTTTCAGTAAGTCAGTAGTATTTTTAATGTTGACATCTTTCCATAAGATTGGTTTCTGTTTTTTGGCTGCAAGCAGAAAAAAATCAGATGTTCTTAGAAGCTTTTACATATAAGTATGGTGTCCCTTGGAGGACATTAGGTTCTGTGTAAGCAGTCTGTCACATAAGTAAGCAGCACTTTGGCTGGACCATTTACTTGTGTGAAACTTTTCTAAATGTTTTCTTCCAGGTTCTTATTTGGTTGATAGACATCACCTAGTCCTCTTAGTATAAGATTGTCTCTTCTTGATCTACCCTCCAATGATTAAAGATTGTCCTTCATTTACTTAAAGTACCTAATTGATTTGGTTTGAGACATTTTGTTACAGCAATCTTCTAATGTTCTTTTGTTATCAAATTCTCAGAAGAATAACTTTTAAGTCATATAAAATGTCCTTTGTAGTAGTTTTGTGATTTGCAGATGGAAGAACGCAATGGAGCCAATTCTTTTTTTCAGATCCTTGTCAATTAAATCTGTTATTTCAGGATAATAATGGATTCTTATGACACACCATACTATCTTGTGGTGTTATAGATTGCAAAACATCTAAATAAAAGCAGCTTAATAACACATTAATCTCCCCTTCCATATGAACTGAGATCGGTCAGTGTTCTTGCAAAGGCTCTGAAGAAAAATGTTTTACTAACTTTTTGTTTGAAGAATGCATAGGTGAATGATGAGTTATACTCTGTGTTTGCAGAGATCAGTTATTGCAGTGGTTTTCTTATTTTTCACCATGTTAATAATTAAAATATTGTCGAGAAAATCATGCATGGATAGTTCCAGTAAGCCAAATAGCACTGTGTCCCATGGGTTAGCCATCAATTCTTTTTGGCTACAAATATGAAATTCAGGTATGAGGCCCTTGGTAAAATATCAGTAATGTACTCACATATCCAGGCTAGAACAACCAAAATATGGTTTTACTACTTCCTGCTTTGCTGCATAGTTTGGATAATGTACTAGTACCAAAATTCCTAGTTGCAGCTTTCTACCAAACACCAAAAAGGTGAAAATGCTGAAACTCCAAACAGTAGACTTACACAGGAAGGTAGTGGGACCCATACATGTGTAATTCCATGCCACAGTTATTAGCAAAAAAAAAAATAATGAACTGAAAACTGTTAGAAAAATATGTAATAGTAATATGCATGCTTAGTGCATTTAGTGCATTCAAGATTTAAAAGGGTTAATACATTTATTCTGTTCACACTGCATGAATCTGCACAGCCATTAGAAACTTAACAAGAAGCATTCTATTTTCTGCTAATGTCAGCAAATAACAAGAAGTAATTCATTTCTGCTAATGTCATGAAAATTAACAAAGGGATATTGATTTCTGGTTATGCCATGAGAAAACATGCAGCTGCTAGAAGTCATTGATAAAGAAAACAATAGATGCTTGAAAGTTTAAACTGCAGTCAGCATTACTTGTACTGAAGCTAGAAATGTACCTTGAATCTAGGTAAAATGTAACACATGTATTAGAACAGTACAATAGAAGAATTGAAATGCTGAAATGGACTGACATAAACCCAAGGCCAGGTTGTTTTTCTCAAAATGTTTTTGCAGAATGACGGATATTTTAACTTGGTCAGCAATAAGTCTAACAATATTTTCTGTAGAACATACAGAAAGCTGTGTCTAACTACGTCAGCAATAGAATGTAACATGTTCTATGTGACAGGAAGAGAACTGTATAAGTATAACCTACTAGTCATTAATCATTTAGACAAATCTTGTGCTTACATGCTTTGTCTCCTTGCTGCAAGTAATAAAGGGTGCCTTGCTTGAACCTAACATGAATTGGTCTTTGAGGTTTTTTCCCTTGACAGATTGGTCCTTCAGACCGGAACCCTCTCTTCACCTCGGATCAGACGGGCCAGGTGGTTGAAACCATATGGGGAAGAAACCAAATCGGTTCTTCTTATCTGAAAAGTCCTCCGACTGAATTGTCATTCAAAAGAGGCCAGACACTTTCTGATCTGTGACTGAAGGACGGGTCTCCGCGAATTGGTGATCAATCACATGGGCTCTAGTAAGTTGAATCTACTTTTTCCTGTTTTCTGTTTTAGATCAGAGACTAGATGTGTATTGTTTTTGTTAGACTGTATTTTTCTTACAAGTCAGGGACAAAAAAGATTATTGTCATAGATCAGGAGAAACAGAATAAGTAGGCAGTCATTCTGAAGAGACTATAACAAAATCCATGGTACCACGTTAAAAAATTAAGAGAAGTTACGTAACAATCAAAGGGTAGAACAAAATGGGTAATAATTGCACAAAAAGGCCCCAAAATCCGCCATTAACAAAAGACGCAAAATACATGCAGTCGCAGTGTGCCGACAATATTAAATATTATTCAAAATGGGTTAATAAGTATGAATTCGATGGAAAATTAGAAAAATCCCCGCTTATAAAACTTGTCAAACAGCTCAAAACCGATTCCAAAGGTCGGGTAAAAAAGCAACGTAAATTAGGAATTCCTCAGGCACACAGGTGGATTGAGGAAGTAAACCATAAGGAACAAAAGAACAAAAATTCAAAAGCAATGTTTTTAGACAAGGAAGACAATAACTTAGTAATAGCATCAGCACCTCCGCCTCCCTTACCAGAATATGAAGCAAGTGAACAGGTTAGTCCACCCCCACGATATCCTGTAGTCACTGAAGATAGAGGCATTATGAAAATAAAACCGTTTATTAGAGATCCCATTGAGACCAGGTCTCGAACAAAGGCAGGTAACTCAAATGAAGACATCGAGTTATGGAAAATGGTTAAAAATTCACGATCTATAAGTGAAGGAGAAGAAATATGTCCACTTATAGTAGTACCCAACCCTCAGGCAGGTCAGGACAATCAGGACCCAACTATTTTAGTGTATAGACCTTGGACTCCGGAAGACATCCGGAAAGCTACTGAGGGAATTCCCCATCCAAAGGTTAATTTTAGAAAATTCTCAGAAGATTTACAAAGAATGAGGCTGAGTTATAGCTTAAATGGAGAAGAGGTAGAAAAAGTAGTTAGACAAATTGTAGGGCCAGATTGGTATATGATTAGTGGGAACTGGAATCCCCGTGACGCTGCACAAAGACCCCTCCCACATAGCAGCGCAGAATTAGACACCAGAGTAAAAGGTCTTACAGACCTCATCTCTGAGAAATGGAAACCTAGGGCAGACTGGACTTGCATTAATCAATGCATCCAACAAGAAGGTGAAACGATTGACTGGTATTATGCCAGACTATTAGAGTGTTTTAATAACCACTGTGGAATGCAGGTTCCTGAAGATCAAAAGTCCAAAAAAGGATGCACGAAAGACCACTGCACGGCCCAGACACATATAAATCCACACAATAGAAGCCAGCAGCTGTAGGTATCAGCAACAATAGTTTAATACATAAGACCTGAGGGAAAAATCCCTCAGATAACAAATATACAGACCGGTTTCGGCTCAACAGAGCCTTCCTCAGTGACACAAATTTTTAGTATGAAACATCAGCTCACAAAGCTTTCAAACAGAATAAATATCAGTGAAAAACCAATCACATTACATGATCAGCCTATCATAATTGCCAAATCACAATTGGTCATTAAGACCAGGTGGAAACATAGCCCCAAGTTTAATTATCCACTTCCTCTCTTTAGAAGTTAGCAGTTCATGCCATTTTATTTTATCCTGACATTTGCCCTTAATGTGGTCAATAATACAGAACATAAAGTTAGCTGTAGTATGTTTTAAACTGTGTTTAAACAATGCATTATTGCTACGCTTATTCTTGATGTCACTCAAGTGTTCACCAATTCTAAGACGGAATGCCCTAGATGTCTGGCCCACATAAAACGCAGAACAGGTGCAGGTCACTAAATATATAACCCACCCAGAACTGCAATTGGCCCAAAAATTAATCTCAAAAATATCAGGTGTATTCTGACTGCTAAATTCTCCAATACATGACACTTTATTACAAAATTTACAGTGGCCACACGAAAAACATCCAACCACTGGAGCCCCTGTAAGAGTGGATTGAGTGTACACTTTAGGGTCAAACCAAGACTTCTTGTAATGACTCAAATAGGACCCAATAGTACGTCCCCTTCTAAAAGAAAATGAACATCTGTCCCCAAGAAAATTGTGCAATCTATTGTCAGCCAAAAGGATGTTCCAATGTCTATCAACAATTTTCATAAAGCCTCGAGTATTAAGGTCCATAAGAGGTAACTAGCCTCAGTGGTTGTTGTAACCCATCACGATTGTGATCTTTGTAGCTAATAAATCAGTTCTCTGAAATTTAGAAGCCCACTGTTTAGCCATGTGTATAGTCCCTGAATGATATCCCCTATGCTTAAATCTGGCAACCAAATCATCACTGGTCTTGACATAAGACCCTTGATTGGAACAAATTCTCCTAGCTCGTAGGAATTGTGACTTAGGAATATTCGATGATATGTGGTGGGTGGAAGCTGGTGGCATGCAATAAAGAATTGTACTCTGGAAATTTCCTGAATAGGGTAGTGGATAAAGTATTATCCATATTTCTATGAATTTCAACATCCAAAAAAACTATATTGGACCTATCAAAACTAATCTTAAATTCTATACCCCATATGTTATTATTAAGATAATCAAGAAATTCCATAAGATACTGCTCATCAGCCCTCCACACCAACCAACAATCATCCAGATATCGACGCCACATATCCATTTCACACATGTAGATGTTATGACTAGCATCATAAATAATGATCTCCTCGATATACGCCATAAATAGATCTGCATAAATGGGTGCGAAAGAAGCACCCATAGCAGTTCCTTTGGTTTGCCAAAAGCACTTATTCTGATAATAGAAGATATTACTGGTTAGCACATATTCAGTGAGACAAACCAGGAAGGTATTAAAACCTGGTTTGTATAAATCAGATCTCACCAACCAATATTCTAGTGCTTGTAGGCCTGCCCAGTGTGGAATGTTGGTATAAAGAGACGTAATATCAAGGGTACATAGTAGCCATTCTGGCTCCAATTGGATGTCACCAATAATCTCCAAAAACTGTGTGGTATCCTGGATACGAGCTCTAATAAATCCTAATAAAGGTTTCAAATAAAATGTCAGATATTCCGATAAAGGTTCCACAAGGACCCATGTCCAGACACAATAGGGCGCCAGGGGATTACTAACATTTTTATGTATTTTGGGGAGCATATAAAGAAATTGTTTTTGAGGGTATGACACCATCAGTTGTTCTTTAGTAGCCTGTTGGATAATACCCTCCTCTACTGCTGATGTTAAAATTCATCAATCTTACGCTGTAAATTGAGGTTGGGTCCAAAGGCATGGCCATGTAGTGGTCTCTATTCCCCAACTGTCTCATGGCCTCATGGTCATAAGAATCCTTGTTCTGAATCACCACCGCCCCACCTTTGTCTGACTGTGTGATCACCACATTTTTATTTTTAGCTAACCCATCCAGACTACACATTTCATCCCTAGATAAATTGTTATAAGACAGAGGAAAATCCTTATAGTGATAGTGTAGATCATATAAAACATTCTTTTGAAAAACACCCACCAATTGAGACATGGGGGGATTAAAAGCCGATTTCTTAAATTTAAACTCATCAGATCTATGACCATCACTATCAGCAAACAGCAGTTTTAAATTCAATAGTCTACAAAAGTTAACCACATCCAAGGCTAAAGACTGTTCAGGTACAAAAAAACCGGGGACAAAGTTTAACCCTTTATTTAATAATAAACCCTGTGTAGTGGTTAGCTCAATAGAAGAAATATTGTGAACATTAGAAGGAAACATTACTGTGCTGTCATCAGTTTCAATAGAGCATCCATGCTTTGCTTGGGCGTGTCCTATTTGAGTCATTACAAGAAGTCTTGGTCTGACCCTAAAGTGTACACTCAATCCACTCTTACAGGGGCTCCAGTGGTTGGATGTTTTTCGTGTGGCCACTGTAAATTTTGTAATAAAGTGTCATGTATTGGAGAATTTAGCAGTCAGAATACACCTGATATTTTTGAGATTAATTTTTGGGCCAATTGCAGTTCTGGGTGGGTTATATATTTAGTGACCTGCACCTGTTCATGTGGGCCAGACATCTAGGGCATTCCGTCTTAGAATTGGTGAACACTTGAGTGACATCAAGAATAATAATAATGCATTGTTTAAACACAGTTTAAAACATACTACAGCTAACTTTATGTTCTGTATTATTGACCACATTAAGGGCAAATGTCAGGATAAAATAAAATGGCATGAACTGCTAACTTCTAAAGAGAGGAAGTGGATAATTAAACTTGGGGCTATGTTTCCACCTGGTCTTAATGACCAATTGTGATTTGGCAATTATGATAGGCTGATCATGTAATGTGATTGGTTTTTCACTGATATTTATTCTGTTTGAAAGCTTTGTGAGCTGATGTTTCATACTAAAAATTTGTGTCACTGAGGAAGGCTCTGTTGAGCCGAAACCGGTCTGTATATTTGTTATCTGAGGGATTTTTCCCTCAGGTCTTATGTATTAAACTATTGTCGCTGATACCTACAGCTGCTGGCTTCTATTGTGTGGATCCTGAAGATCAAACACAAGATTCCCCATATGAACAGCAGTTAAAGAATACATTTTTAAAGGGCAGTATTGCACCTATAAGCAGTTTTATTACAAAACGCATGGTAGATCATTGTACAAGCAGGTTACAATCATTACTTGAATATGCTAGGGATGCCGAAAGGCATTTTAATAGCAAAAAGAAAAAGAAAGCTCAAATATTTTCTTTTGAAGATGGAGCAGAAGTTTATGTAGTACAGTCTGGGAAAAAAGGCAAGAAAAATGCACAGGGAAACAAACAATCTGATCAACGATCAGAGGACTTTGAAGGGTGAAAGAAAAGGGGAGAATGTTTTAAATGCGGTAAAAAGGGACATTTGGCAAGGGATTGTAAGAAAAACAAGAAGGCAACAATGGAAGACAAGGAGGGTGAGGACTGACTATATGGTAGTCAGGAATCACTAGAAGGGGCTAGCGAAGAAGGGACAAATGAGAATATGATAGAGGGAGTAGAGGAAGTGCAGGAAGTTAGTGACAATGAAGAAAATGAAATATTAGACCTAGCTTTATTGAGCTTAGAGCTCTATTTAGCAGACACGAAACCAGAAGTTACACTTTTGGTAGAAGGGAGGGAAGTCAAATTCTTGTGTGACTCAGGGGCATCACGAACCCTGATACATCCCACCAAACTACCAGAAAACACAGAGACACCTGATTGCATACTGGTTAAAGCAGCTAATGGACAGCTGTATCGGGAGCCTCTCTCCTGCGACATTGCAATAACTGATCCAGTTTCAGGATTGACACAAAAAAGCAAAATTGTTGTTTCTGCAAAATGCCCAGTAAACCTCTTGGGCAGAGACCTCATGCAGCTATTTGGTATAGCAGTAGTCCCAACCATGCAGGGTATGGAGGCACAGTGACAAATTGATACCTTTGCAGTGCAATCGGAGGGTGAAATGCTTTATTGGTACAGCCAGGACTTGGTTACGACTGGTCCAGGGACTGTAACCGAAGAGTTAATGAATGTAGCCATCAGCAAATTCCCCTCCCTTGACATTGATAAGCAACAACTGTTGCACTGTACCCTGTATTATTGTAATACACCAGGACCTGATAAGGAATATGAGCAAGAATTATTTAAGAATCATGCAAATAGATTGATATTGCATAACCTATACTGGGACACAGAAGGGAACAGTGTAGCCAGCTGTTCATTGCCCCAGGAGTTCTTTGCACTTTATAAATCTAATCAATTACCACATGTTAGCTTAATCAAAAACAGAAATATAGAATGGGCAGACCTAGGAGAAAAAGTCATGAGATGGGAAAAACAGACAGAGCTAGAACTGTCAGAACAGGGAATACAAATACAGAAGTTAAATTGGATAACTCAGACCAACCCAGCTGTGCACTTACAGTCTGGTGAGGACAGCTGATTGACACTCCTGTTGAAGAAGGAAGAAAATGCCTTACGAAATATACCAGAGACCCTCTGGTCAACAGGAAAATCAGATGTAGGACTCATTTGTACAGTGAGACCAGTTACTATCACACCAAAGTCAGCATTCAGACCACAAAAAAGACAGTATCCCTTAAGAAAAGATGCAGAGGCAGGGATAAAGCCTATTATAGCAACATTACTTAAAGGAGGGATACTAGTAGAATCTCTCGATTCACCATGTAACACACCCTTGTTTCCAGTCAAAAAAGCAAATGGAGAATGGCGTATGGTCCAAGATTTACAAGCTGTAAATGATGCAGTAATACCAAGGGCACCTATGGTGCCAGACCCACACACCCTGTTGAATGATTTAAAACCTCAACAGAAGTATTTTTCCATGGTAGACATCAGCAATGCGTTCTTTTCGATACCGATACACCCTGATCGCCAGTATTGGTTTGCATTCACATTTCAGGGAAAAAGGTATCCATATACGTGACTACCACAGGGATATTGTGAAAGTCCAACAATATTCTCACAAGAAATGGCAAGCAACTTGGCGGGATTCACCCCACCAAGAGGCAGTCAGATTTTACTTCATGTTGATGACATCTTGCTGGCAGCCCCCACCCAGCAGGATTGTAGAGAAGATACCATAGCACCTCTACAACTCTTAGCCTCTGAAGGACATAAGGTAAATAAAAGTAAACCGCAGCTTTGGGAAAAAACAAGTTAAATACCTGGGATATGTAATATCCAAGGAAGGCAGAACATTAGATGAGGACAGAAAGGTAGCAATTTTGCAAGCACCAAAACCCACTATCAAGAAGGAAATGATGTCCTTCCTGGGTACAACTAATTTTTGCCAGAGCTGGATTCCAAACTATGCTTTGGAATCTGCACCACTAACCGACCTTATATATAAGAAGCCTATGGCAGCACAGGATTTATTACAATGGACACCAGAAGCAGAATCTGCTTTCTGTAAACTGAAGCAGTTAATAGCGTCCTCATTAGTTCTGGGGTTACCAAACTATCATAAACGTTTTTTCCAGACTGTAGATTGTAAGCAGGGTTACATCACATCAGTACTGACACAACAACATGGGGATAAGCAATGCCCCATTGCTTACTATTCATCACAACTAGACCCAGTGGCACAATCCTTACCCCACTGTGTACAAGCAGTAGTTGCAGCTGCAATGGCAGTACAGGCTTTGGCCTCAGTAGTCTTATTACCCCCTCTCACTTTGAGAGTACCTCATGCAGTCGCGATTATTTTACCACAAGTAAAGGTGGCATATCTTTCCCCTGCTAGGCATCTTTCCTGTATGACTATATTGTTGAGCCAACCTCATATGACAAATGAGCGATGCACGACTTTACACCCTTCTGCTCTGCTCCCGACCCCTGCAGATGGTACACCACACCGTTGCCTGCAGGTAATTGAGAAAAAGACACTACCTAGAAAAGATCTCACGGATGTCCCCTTGGATGATGCTGAGGTGACATATTATGTGCAAAAGGGGTCCTGCAGGACAAAACCTAGTAGGATATGCAGTAGTTTCTGATACTGGGATTGTAGAAGCAAAACCTTTACCACACAACTTATCTGCACAGGCAGCAGAATTGATCACCCTGACACAGGCATGTACCTTAGCAAAGCGTAAATGTGTAAACATTTTTACTGATAGCCAGTATGCTTTTTCTACTGTACATGTTTTTGCACAACAGTGGAAAAACTGGGGAATGATAACATCTACTGGCAAACCTATCAATCATGCACAGTTTATTTTAGATCTTTTAGAATCTATTCAGTTACCTCAGAAAGTAGCCATTTATAAATGCACAGCTCACACTAAGCAACAAGATAGGATTTCAAAAGGTAATGCAAGAGCTGATACAGCTGCAAAACAAGCAGCTACAGAAGTATTTATTTTAAATGAGGAACTACAACCCTCTGAGATTTTAGACTTAGAAATGTTAAAAACAATGCAGACACTCATTACGCAAGCTGAAAAACAACGATGGGTAAAATGAGGAGCAATTCTCGAAAAGGGGCTGTACATCTCTAGAGAAGGGAAACCGATACTACTATCTAATTTGTTTAGATATGCAGCTTTGTTGAGCCATGGACAGTGCCATGTCTCAACAGGGGGGATGGTACAGCTGGTGAACCAGATGTTCACAACGTACGGATTTACAAACTACTCTAAAAATTTTTGTTTGACGTGTCAGATTTGCAATAAACATCATGCACAAAGGGCGTTAAAGCCCAAGCAAGGGAGCTTCCCTACATCACCATATCCGTTTCACACTATCTGTATGGATTTCATAGAATTGAACAAATGTGAAAATAAGAAGTAGTGTCTTGTCATTGTAGATATGTTTTCCGGATGGGTGGAAGCCTTTCCAACCAAAAATCCAGATGCAGCCATGGTGGCAAAAGTACTTGTCAAAGAAATCATCCCTAGATTTGACATTCCAGAAAAGATCTACAGTGACAATGGTACACACTTTGTAAACCAAACCATACAGCAGTTAAGTAAGCATTTTGGTATTTCTTTAAAAAAATCATTGTGCATACCATCTGCAATCTGCAGGGCTAGTTGAAAGGCATAATGGTATATTAAAAAACAAATTGAGAAAATTAATAGCTGAGACAGGAAAAACTGGTTATAATGTTTACCCCTGGCACTGTTGAGCATGAGAACTGTCCCTACAGCAAAAGGATTGACTCCTTTTGAAAAATTATTTGGAAGGGCTTACTACACACCCCAGTGGAAACTTCTCATGTCATCAGACCAGGAAGCTGATTTTACACTAGCTGAATATGTGAAGAAAGTCATGAATTCTAAACATCTGTTGCAGTCAAATTCTGTTTCAGATAGAAAGCAAACCGAGACATCAGAAGTGGCAGTAGTGACACCCAGGGACTGGATGTGGATAAAAGTTATCAAGAAGAAGAATTGGTCATTGCCAAGGTGGGAAGGTCCCTACCAGGTGTTTCCTTCGACACCCACTGCAGTCAAGATAGCAGAGCGAGCTTTGTGGATCCACCTGACGCACTGCAAACTAGTTAAGAACTTTGAACTGGAAAAAAATCTTACCTCTCCATCGGGGCCCTCAGCACAAAAGTCTGGCTACAAAGGGGGGGGGTCAGATCAATAGGACTGATCTGTCTCATCCCCAGTGAAGAAACTATCAGTGCTGGAGGTCCTATTAGGGCAGAGAGTAAGAACACATGTCTGAGATAAAGATGACAGAATCCAGTAAGATCCAAATGTACCTATTCGGAAGAGTCAGAGAAAACAGGAATGCAGAACAACCGTTTCCTCGGAAGTATTGCATAACCATCCTGTTGACTGTACTAGTGACAATAATCTTTTTGTTGTGGCCATTCCTTTATTCAGCCACACAAACTGGACTGAACAAGCGTGCAGAGTTGTACGCAGAGTGGCACCCAAACTTCAGCACTTACCAGGCAATCAAATATGTGTATGCTGAGACCTTCAATGTTTTGAATTGCTGGATTTGCACTGCTTTGCCAACAGCATACGGGGGGGGGTTATTGTTAACTTCAGTCCCCCTAGGAGCCAACAAGACCTGGGAAAACTTAATCTATGATACATCAGATGTCACATCACAAGATAAAGTAGCATTGCACTTGTCTGTTCGACAGAAGGGGACTGTGTGTTTTTACAAAAATGATACAGTTCAGGTGGGTTGGAGCAATTGCAATGTGACTGTTCCTTATAGATGCTACAATAAGACTGATAACACAGGGTCCTATTGCAACACGAGCTATGATTCATTTGTTGAACTGATGCATAGGACAACTGATGAAGTAAAACATAATGCTGACCTTTATAGACAACTGTCTATGATAGGTTTCATCCAGAGCTAGGACATAGTAAAGTTACTACCAAAGTAGAAGACTGTTATTTTGTATGTGGTAGGAAAGCATACAAGTGGTTACCTGAGAATTGGTCCGGCAGTTGTTATTTGGGGTACCTGGTTCTGGCCATATGACACACAGCAGTTTTACCTCAAGAGAAAATCCAGAATGTTCGATGAGAAATCAAGAAGCCTGTCAATCCAGTGGGGCAAATCAGTGCAGGCTGGAAAAACCATCATGCTGTGAGCTTAGGGAAAAATGGACTGTCACATATGGACTTGGGTGATACCATCATCTCGTGGGCAGGTGTATTACCAGCATATGGAGCAACAAAATCAATCTGGGAACTGAGAAAATTGTCTAAACTTCTCAAAATAATGAGAAATGCAACCTTTTCTGCCCTAGAATTGGTGACTGATGAATTGACTGCCATGAGAACTGTAGTGCTTCAAAACCGCATGGCTCTCGACTTCACCCTAGTGGCGAGAGGAGGTACATGCACTTTAATCCAGGAGGAGTGCTGTTCGTATATTCCTGACAACAAACATGAGATAGACAATCATCTTGAGGTAATTCAGCAGGTGTCAGCCATGACCAAACCAGGACCAAATCCATTGACGGACTTTTTCCAGAGATTGTTTGGGGGGGGTGGGGCAGTATCCTGATGAACATCCTGATTGCCATCTATGTAGGAATGATCCTACTGGTGGTATGTGTGTGTTGCTGCATCCCCTGCATAAAAAAACTGGTTAAAGACTTTATAGACATGTCAGTTTCAGAAACTTTATACCAAGATGCTGAACTTGAAGAATTACTGAAAAACTGAAAATGCTTTCATAAGTTTAAACTGAATGACTCTCTTAACTGCAAATCCTGAGTAGGAAGAGGTTAGGGGAAGAAAAACTGTTTATGCTTATCTTGAAAGTAGAATAAAAGTATTAAAAGGGGGAAATGTTAGAAAAATATGTAATAGTAATATGCATGCTTAGTGCATTTAATGCATTCGAGATTTAAAAGGGTTAATAAATTTATTGTGTTCACACTGCATGAATCTGCACAGCCATTAGAAACTTAACAAGAAGCATTCTATTTTCTGCTAATGTCAGCAAATAACAAGAAGTAATTCATTTCTGCTAATGTCATGAAAATTAACAAAGGGATATTGATTTCTGCTTATGCCATGAGAAAACATGCAGCTGCTAGAAGCCATTGATAAAGAAAACAATAGATGCTTGAAAGTTTACACCGTAGTCAGCATTACTTGTACTGAAGCTAGAAATGTACCTTGAATCTAGGTAAAATGTAACACATGTATTAGAACAGTACAATAGAAGAATTGAAATGCTGAAATGGACTGACATAAACCCAAGGCCAGGTTGTTTTTCTCAAAATGTTTTTGCAGAATGACAGATATTTTAACTTGGTCAGCAATAAGTCTAACAATATTTTCTGTAGAACATACAGAAAGCTGTGTCTAACTACATCAGCAATAGAATGTAACATTTTCTATGTGACAGGAAGAGAACTGGATAAGTATAACCTACTAGTCATTAATCATTTAGACAAATCTTGTGCTTACATGCTTTGTCTCCTTGCTGCAAGTAATAAAGGGTGCCTTGTTGAACCTAACGTGAATTGGTCTTTGAAGTTTTTTCCCTTGACAAAAACATAGAACCCAAATACAAGGCCCTTGTACAAACACAAATGGTGTATACTCAGTACCACTTCTGTTTCAGAAAACATATCAATAAATTTTAAAAAAATATATAAGGATTTCCCAACTTATTTCAGTGTGCCATTCCCTGAGTTAATATAATAAGATGTTTATTGTTGCCTGGCAATCATTCATATTAAACATGTCACACTAAAGCAAACATGCCAAGCTAGACTATTTGAGCCAGTAGCAAGTAAACCAAAATAGTCAAACTCCAAACACTGTTTGTCCAAAATGGACGTTTACAAAAGGAAAGATGCTCTTCACAAAGTTTTAGCTGCTCTATGACATTGCTTCACACAGAAAATGTTGCCCACTATCCACTGTGAGGTGCAAAGCTACTGAGATCCAGGTGCACACAAAAGTTCCAAATACACCAACTCTGACTGCTACACTTTCAGAAAATGCTTCCAAGCAGACTGTCTTTCTGTATGGCAAGTATGGTGTTTTCAGACTGGCCCTAGAAGAGGGGAAAAAGTCAATTAAAGGTTGCACAACAGAGCAATGTACAGGCTTGCCCAACTACACAGGTGCTATCTCTTAACTTTTTTTTAATTAGAATTATGACACAGTCAGGAACTAGTGGGCAAAATGTGTAACATATAATTAAACTAGATAAAACAAGTGCAAAATATTTAAAGTATTTTTTTTTTCTCTCTCTCACTCCCAAAGACCATCAGTTATTCAGTACTCAGTGTGACCATTTGTTCCACCTTTGCCAAGGCCAAACATAGAATGCCATTATCCAAGCAGCCATCAAGGGTTTTATCTGCCATCATTCCCCATGACCTCCATGAAAAGTGGGTGATCCTCAGTTGTGGCCCTTGGATGTGCACTCTCTTATGCATGTACTTAACTCTGGCTTCATCAAGGATGTGCTGTTTGGTGGGTGTGCTTTCTGTCCCTTTCTGCTACCATCATTGCAATATCCTGGCCTCTTCCTCTTCCAGTTTCAGTAGTGCAGTGGGCTGAGCTCTCTCCTCTAAGGATGGGCAAGCTGACAGGAAACACAGACTTATACTCTTTCCAGCTGGCTTCTTCAGCATTTAGATCACTAGCTGATCAAATGCTGTCTGGATCACAAGTAGGGCTTTATCCCTATGAAAAAGTGGAGGTGTCAAGTGGACTGAGTTACAGCAGAAAGAAACAGAAAACCTTTAGTCTATGGTGTTTTTTCTTTTCTTATACTGCATAACTGGCAGAAGGCATATCATAATTACCAGATCCATTCATAATGTTTTCTAAGAAACATAACTGCTGTCTCTCTTGCTAGTATAACTAACAATCCAAAATAGACACATTATATCTGGCAAACTGCAGTTACCTCACAAGTGTTTTGGATATATGCATTTACAAATATGCACAATATCTCCTTGACTTTGTAAAGTTAAACTTTTTAGAGCTACTTGTATCAGGACCAATAATATACTGGATGTCATCATAACTAGCATACTTGTTTGCTGACCTTTTGTACATTTCTTTTGAAATTTGACCATGAGAGTAATGAAGTTCATCAAAACTTAATTCACCTTTGTGATCTGATACTGTCAGTTTTTCATGTTCTCCTCACATGTGGGTTTAGATCAGAGTCCTCAGATCGTAGTCTGCTGTTAGCAAGCTTATGGCAACCAAAAAGCTCTTGGGTACCTCCCCCTTACCCCAGATCTCATTTGCCACTTTGCGAAGACGTGTTCATTCCAAGTAGCTCTTGGTGTCAGATTGTAATTTTTCTTCAGACTTTTATAGATTTGAATAATATAAGGCTTCTCTGTCCCTTTTGTGAACTGTTGGTCTGTTTTGCTGTTGCGCGCTACTTTATTTAGCTTACTTTTACTTCTTCCCTTTCCTTCCTGCCAGTGACTGTTTTTTGATAGGTTACTTTCCTCCCCTTTTTACCCTTGAGGTATTTCTTGACTACTATTGTTAGCAGGGTTTTGTTCCCTCTATCTGCCAAAAAGAAAAGTGTGTGTGTGTGTGTGTGTGTGTGTGTGTGTGTGTGTGTGTGTGTGTGTGTGTGTGTGTGTTGTGCCCTTTTTCCTCTGTTATGGTGGAAAACATGAAAAACTGTCTGGCTTCTAAAATTGCACATAAGATGCCATTTAGCGACTTGCACTCCTTATGTGTATATTATCTTGGGCCTCTGCATTTACAGGAAGACAGTGCTATATGTGACTCCTTTAATAATACAGCCTTAATTGACAGAAGGAACAAACTCATTTTAAGAGGGATGTTGCCTTCAGCCTTTGATGAAGATATTTCTGGAGCAAAGGATAAGACAAAGTTTACCTCTAAAACTAAATCAGCTTATTCAAGCCCTGCTTCATCCTTGTCCTCCAAATCTTTGGACAAGGCCAAGAAAAGACCTTTAGTGCCAACTGATTTTTCAGAGCCAAAGTCTAAGATGATAACACCTCCTTCATCTGAGGAGTCTCGAATCAGGTCAGAGCCTTCTTCTCCAACTACTACTTCATCGGATCTGCCTTCGTTGGCTCCAATCTCATCTGGCAAGGATGGGTTGGCTCAGATGTTTAGTCCTTTCAAGCCAATTTTGACCTTGCCGGGAACACTGTAGTCTCCCTCATATGATCCAGTCCTGTTGAGGGTATCATTCCCTTTAATATCAAGGCCAACATCCCCTTCTGCTATGTCCTCCCGTTTGACCAGGGGTATCAGAGCTTATTGGCCTTTTTGGAGCTGGAGAGCTCCCAGAGTTGAAGTGAGCTTTGTGAACCTCAGGTGCAGTTAACTCCCAGATCCTTGGAGTGGTTGATGCCCCTTGGAGATTCGACAAAAGTGAGCTTGACTCCAGCTTCAACCCCGGGTGAGCTGACTTCTGGACTGGGGGAGATCTGTGTCCCAAAAGCATGGTTTGTCAGGTCCAGAGTTCTCATCCTTCTAGGAGTGGTCAGCCTTTGGAGCTTTGGAGAGGGCTATGGCTGCCACTGCACTGAAAAAGTCACCCACCCCCTCAGATCAGTTATTCCAAGCAGATACCCAGCTCTCTTCTACGTCCCATCTTGTTCCACAGGGGCAGCGGGAATCTATGCTCCAGTATACCCGTCAGGGTACCTCCAACTCTTCCAATGCCTCCCCAGACTATCCCACTGAGGATGTTCCTCAGAAGAGGCAATGCAAGAGGAAGCTTCTGGACTCCGCAGAGGAGTCAGCCACTGAAGACACCAACATTCATGAGGGTGAGGGTTCCCCATGGTCACCCTCTGAGGATAAAAAACGTAGAAACAAAACCAACTGATGTAAGGATGCTCTGAGGATGTTTTCTTTGAGGAAATTGTGGAAATTCTCAAGCAGAGGGGTGACTGGAAGTCCAGCAACCCCTTGCCGGAGGAGTCAGTGAACCTGGCCACCTTTGGTTCCCCACCCATCTACCTCCTGGGTGACTCTGCCCACCAATGAGCATATAGATCTAATCTCATGACAGGTGTGGGAAACACCAGATTCCAAACTAGTTGCATTGCTAAGTTTCTTGACTGTGAATTGATCTATTTTGCCAATAAAGCTCTGTTCGTTTGCTGGTTTTCACTTTTTGTTTTTTTTGCAGTTGGTTTATTCTCTGTTTTTCATGGCATGGCTTCAGGTGGTTTACCAGCTTCCAACATGGCTGCTTTAAGTATGGCTTTATCCACGTTACAAGATTCAGTGCACAATCTTACTTTGCTTGTGCAGCAACTTATCCAGTGCACAACGAATAATCCTTCTAGCACTGGCTTGGCTAACTGCTCAAATTCAGCTTTGGATTCTAGTACTCATGGTACATTATCTTTCCCTCCTGGACAACAGCAATTTCAACAACAACAATAATTTCAACAACAGGGTCCTCAGCATGCTGGTAATGTTAATCATCTTCCTTCTGATTCTGATAGCAATTTTGACCAACATATAACTTTGGATACTTGGCTTAACAAACCAACTGTTTTTTCTGTTATGACTGTTTCTGAAGCTGCATCTTTAGATGAGCAGTTTCAAGCCTTTCATGTTAAATTACTTTGTTTCCACAAATTACAGGAGGAAAATGGCTATTTTAAAGAATGCATTAAACTGCAACTCGTTCCAAAGGGACTCCGCAGTTGGAAATTTCCAACTGTTTTTGTACAATATTCCTCCTTACACCAGGACTTGGCTGTGTTTGACAGACATGGCTGCAAGCTTATGGAGCTCTTAATTAAGTACAACAACAAGGAGATGGATATTTTGTATAAAGATATTAAACAGCTTGATGCTGCTGTTACTGAGGATGTAGCTTTTCAGGGGTATCAATTTAAATATCAGAATGTTTTTTCACAAATTGACAAGGTTTGTGCCAGTATCCATTCACATAAATTAAGGAAGCTACAGCGCAATCGTGAGTATTATGCTAAAAGCAATGCATATCCAGTGCAACCTATAGGGCAACGGGAATGATTCAAGTGATGGAGTTTTTAGATCGGACTCTGTGGCCGAGGATGAAATGAATGGGACAGAAGAACACGACCAGTATGACCCTTTGGAACAAACAGGCCTGCGTCACTCAGAACATTTATAGAACAAGAGAGGCAACTGGAATTTTTATCAGAATCCACCACAGGTGAGATCACACTGGAGGAAGAGGCCTTACAACAGCAGTGATGATAAATTTTAACATCCATTGCTCAAGTACTTGTTCTCTTGTTTATAATGGCCAAAGGAATTTTGTAATTTATAATTTTTCCAGTTTTCTTGTTTCTGAGCAACATGCAGATCTATTCAGTCAAGGATATTCGTTTGTTCCTAGCAGGCGTGCTGACATTACTAGGTCCATATGGGACCTTAAATTGTTTACACGAAAAATAAATTTTGCTTTACTACATGATTATGGTGGAGATGATTAACCATCCAGTGATTTAAGACTTCCTGGCCTTTATAACCCAGACTTACATCCTTTGCTTCATTTATTTGAATATATGTGTGACCTGGATTTTCGCCCCTTATTAAGCAAAAAATATCGGGAGTATACTTGGAATTTGGATTTTAAGCAGCAGGAACTTTTACATGAGCTTAAGGGGGCTGGTTTGAGATTTATGCTCCCTGATAAAGAGGGCGGCCTAGTTGTTATGGAACAAGTTGACTATGAACAACATGTCTTTAATATTTTGTATAATGATTTTTATGTTGAGGCTTCTATTAATGAAATTAACATTTCTTATCAAAGGATCGATGCCTATATGACATGTTAATGCAAGGCCAAATTACCCCTTTGGAATATAAATTTGTGTGTTGATTATCCTATGGTTCCTACAATATTTGATCTGCCTAAGATCCATAAGGACATTTTTGATCCGCCTTTTAGGTGTGTTGTTAATGTAGCCCATTCAAAAACTAGTTGCATTGCTAAGTTTCTTGACTGTGAATTGATCTATTTTACCAATAAAGCTGTGTTTTTTGGTTTCCACTTTTTTTTTTTTCAGACACCAGATTCTATTGAGCTGATTCCCCAGAGATCAAATAAGAGTATAACTGCTCCTTCTGATGAGGCTTTCTGGAGAGCCATCTCATTTCAGTCTGCCATTCCTCTAGGGACGGTAACAATTCAGTCAGACAAGATGTCATTAGTATGGTACATAAACCAGCAAGGAGGAACCAGATTATACCCTCTCTGTTGGGAAGCGCTCAGAGTGTGGTCATGGGCGATCTCATCCAACCGCCTTCTAATAGCAATGCATATTCCGGGAGATCCTTTCCCCAATTCCATTGATCCCCAAGTTTCTTCAAAAAGCCAAAAGGTTGAAGAGGACAGTAATCCTTATTACCCCATATTGGCCTTGACAAATCTGGTTTGCCTTCCTGTGGCTTCATCTGCAGAAGGATCCCTGGATTCTGGATCCCTTTCCAGACCTGTTGTCATATCTGACAGGGATGACTCATCCCAAACTTCTAATTCTCAAGCTGACAGCTTGGTTCCTCCAGTTCCATTGATAGCCAGACAACCTATGCTCTCCTCCCCAGTCCATCATATCTTGATATCCTCACATAAGCTGTCACCTCAGAAACTGTATAGGAGTAGATGGAAAAGATTCATATTCTGGGCACAGCAACACAATATGGATCCCATCACAGCCCCTATTCATTTCATTCTGGAACTCCTAGCCCACCTTTTCAGTAACGGGGCAGCAGTGTCTACTATTAAGGTGCAGTTAGCAGCCACTTCAAATTTCCATATCCGGTTTGATAACTTGCCCTTGAATTTCCACAAACTTTGCAAAGCCTTCTTAAAAGGGACCATGTTGTTAAACCCTTCATACAAGGACCCTTCTTCCCCTTGGGATTTAAATCTGGTTCTGCGTCTGATTACTCAGCTTCCCTTTGAAGCTGCAGCAACTTGTGATGTTAAGTATCTTTCCTGAAATAATTTATTTTTGGTGGCTATCACATCAGTGAGACAAATTTCAGAACCTCAAGCACTGTCTTCTGAATCTCCATATTTGATTTTCCATAAGGACAGAGTCTCATTGCACACCAACCTCTCCTTTTTGCTCAAAGTTTTCTCAAGCAAATCTTAATCAGACTATACATTTGCTTAATTTCTTCCCTCATTTTAGTAATAAGGGAGACTATATACTGCATTTGTTGGATGTTCATAGACAGTTACGTTTCAATTTACATAGAACAAAACAGTTTTGGAGAACAGAGCAGTTGATTGCATTCGCAGGGCCTAGGAAAGGCCTACCAGTTACCAAAGTCACCTTATCCAAGTGGCTTTCTAGTTGCATCTCCTTTATTTATTCATCAAAGGGGATGAAGCATGACAACTCCATTCGGGCTCATTCTTCTAGATCAATGGCCACATCCACAGTCTTCCAGACCAGTGCTTCCTTGGATGATATTTGTGCAGAGGCCACTTGGGCAAACCATCATACCTATATCACCCATTACAAATTAGAGTTGGTCTCCAGGGGAAGGGCTTCCTTTGGTGTGATGGTTCTGAGGAATATTCTCCTGTAAGTCCACCCTGGATAAAGGTAGCTGGGGACTCTGTTCCACATGTGAGGAGAAAATGAAAAATTGACAATATCTGCTAAAGAGGTTATGTACTCACCATAATGTTCCATCTGTATTGTCGATTTTTCATCTGTCTTTGCAATCCTACTCTCCAACCCCCATCCTTCGATTCCTGGTTGAATGGGAAGATGATTTCTAGGGTTAGATTAAATTTCATTAGACTCCAGAAATTGCTTTACTTAAGCTGTGCTTGTGTGTTAAATACAAACCCTTCTCTTTCTACTGTTAAAATTATAGCAAACAAGATCTGAGGTAATGGGGGAGAGATGCATTGCGGGCAAGGGGGAGGTATCCAAGAGCTTTTTGGTTGCCACAAGCTTGCTAACGGTCAAGTCAGATCCAAGGGCTTGGATCCGAACCCACTTGTGAGGAGAGATGAAAAACTGACAATACAGATGGAAGATTATAGTGAGTACATAACTTCTTTTTTGTAATACTGTCAGTTTTAGGGGCTTTGTGATTTAAATATGACTGGCAATTAAAAAAATCTGGTGAAATTCTAAGACAAAGAAACTGCACAATACAGACAAAATCAGGCTGAAATGAGAAAAAAGGGTTTAGAATTAATTTATGAAGCTAAGACTTTATTTGATTACCAGGTCACTGCCACATCAGAGGATAACCACAGCATCTGTATTAGTTATACAAGTTAAATCAAGAAAATTAGAGGTGATTCTGAAACAGAAAAACACACTTGCTTGTAAATTTTAGCAATAATTTCCACAACACATTGCACATGGTTTCTTCTCTACTACACCTTGTAGTTGACCCACCAAACCTAACCAGGGATTTAATATAGATTGTCTTGTCCCGGTCAAAAAGGGTCTATATCATATGTTCGACGTTTGAAAACTTTGAATGATAATTAATCGAAATTACATGTTCGAAGTTTCAAACATCGAACATATGATATAAAAAAAAAAAAAAAAAGAAAGGGAACTTACCTGACTGGTGTAAGCAGCGAGGCAAGCCCCCATGCACCCCCCCGCTCTTTAAATATACCACCTCTGAGACTGCATTATAATGCGATAAAGGGAAGATTTCCCTTTACTGCCCTGTAGTGCGGTCTCGGAATTGGTATATTTAAAGAGCGGGGGGTGTAGGGGGGCTTGCCGCCCTGCCTACAACAGTTTGTTTTGGGTTAGTTTTATGTTTTTTTGTACATATGTTTGAAGTTTTATAACTTCGAACATTTGAATTCAATTTTATGATGTTCAAAGTTATAAAACTTCGAACATATGATATAGACCCGGTCAAAAAGACTAGCTCCATATACCTAGGCAGTATCTCTGGCTGACTGGTAGATCCCTTGCACACCTTATTTAAGAAATGTAAATACAGAGTTTCTACTTTAAGGATGGATCCACAGCAGATCCAGGGAACATTTGACCTGTCAGTCTTACCTGTATCAAGCATCATCTGCAAGATTATGGAAACCATATTCTGAAGGAACTGATTTAGAATGATATAGGCAGAGCTTGCTGGCCCTAAACCCACTTGGTTTTATGAAAAGTATGCAATGCAGCTTGCTACATGGACTACAGCAGCACTAGAGTGATATATCATTTATGAGAATGAAACTGATGGAAGCAAAGTAGAAATATTATTTGCAAATGTTGCTCACACCCAGACTGAATCTCCAGGAATAGAAGAAGGCAATCTCTGCAGCCAACATAATGCATGCACCGGTGTATCCTAAGGAATATGTATTCCAGAAACAAAGAGGTAATACTTGTAATATACCTGCCCTGGTCAGGTCACACCTTAAGTACTGTGTTCAGTTCTGGAGCTCAAACAAGGGGGGGATATTGTGCTGCTAGCAGGCTGTTCAATTCTCGGCTGGAGAGCCTTCTGTGTGGAGTCTGCATGTCCTCCCCATGGTCGTGTGACATTTAAAGACATGCAGGTAGGTGCGTGCATGAATGGGTGTGCCTTCTTTGAAGGTTGGGTGTCGGGCTGGCAACTCAGCACCATAAAAATCCACTGCCAGTCATTAGCAGACCAGAGTTGTGCTATGGCGACCCCTAACCGGGAAAAGCTGAAATACAACGTCCAGAGGAAAGATATCAGAAGGGTAAATGGAATGGAGTGGGAATGAAGAGAGACTAGAGAGGCTGAAACTGTTCTCACTTGAGACCAGATGGGATGAAGGAAGACATATAGGTGCACAATGTCAGGAAGATGTGGTGGGGTTATGCTGAGAAGGAAGGACAGAGGCTGGAGGAGAGAGCATAGGCAGCAGATTGTAGGGGACCATCTACTCCTTGCATATTTGAAACTACTTGTTCATTGAAAGGGTTGTAGGCTCATGGATTGGACCACCAGAATGGTTGGTGGAGAAGGAATCCGTGGAGACATTCAAGAAGACGTGCAACAGGTGGAGAAGAAGTGAGAGGGAAAATGAGGATTGGTAGGGAAGAATGTTTTTCCCTCTACTGTCAAGCAAACATAATGTAAGGTGTTCCTCTTGACCCAGAGACCCGTGGTTTATTCTGAAATCCTTCCAAATTGCCAAGCACCTCACTGTGTCATGGAGAGTGAAAGTGGCAGACCTATAATGGAAGTTCATTTTTGCTGCTTGTATCTGTCATATCATCCATTTGGTCACAATATCAGAAACCTGGAAACCATTTGAAATATCTGGACCAACTAGTACAAGTCCCAAAACACGGAGCCTGAATGGTTGAAAAAATAGACTTGGATATAGTAAGTCTGAGATGGCCATTTCTCAGAATACTCTTTTTTTCTGTGTTATGACTATCTTGGAGTTATTGTATAAGTTCTGGGGGTGTGGGGGACTTGCACCTCTTCAAAAAAGGAGTTTAAAGGAGATTTGGTCTTCTGAGTTATCAATCTTTTTTATGTTTTGGCCTGTTGGCACTCGGCATTTGGAGAGCTGACATTTCAATATGGAGCCCAAAATCTTTGGTGAGAATGGGGGGAGGGCATAGTTTGAGATGTAGTCTGAGGACATCATCCTGTAACTTGGCTCTCCATTTACCACCACAGTCTGGTTTATCTTTTGCATTAATGTTGCCACTGCACGCATCTACTGGTCAGTTTCCACATCTTCCCTGTCTGTGAACAAGACTTAAAACACTTGAATTCCTCCTATTGGCTAGTTGTTCCACTTTCATTTGCAGAGAACAATTTAATCTCTTCTGGAACAGAGCCATTGTTTCTTTTGGATGTGCTGATTTTAATCTCAGCTGCTTCCTACACAAACACACGTGTCCACACACGCACAGACACACAAACAAACAGCAGCAGACCTCTCCACTATACTGCAAAGATCATGGTCACTTGATGCCAAGAGGACAACATTGTCTGCATACAGGAAAGACACAACTTGGCTGCACCTTGATATCCACACACTTGGAGATGCTCTCTGTTCACTTTGAATGTATTTGGCTTAACTATATGCTCCAAGTTACATTGTCAGGTGTCTCTTCTAGGTCCATAGAACACACTAAGTGCATGTTGGTAAACTCCCATTGTCATGACAGGAAGCCTAACAAATAATAGACAAACTTAGATGTGGTCTAACCACCAAGAGATCAATATCCTGAATTCTGTAGAAGAAAGGGTCATGCATATCACAGTAGCTAGTTATGTCTTATATGAGACATCCACCCAATTTTTTAAGCTAAAAAAATATATCTATACTATACTATACATCACTGAGGTAGTTACATTACAGTGATCACTACAAATTAACGTTAACACTAAACTGAACATGCTATGAGCTAGATAGATCAAGATCCAAATGCTTGCATATTTCATTTCTTAGAATTATTTTGCTGTGGAACAGTCCATTTATCTGTCTGTTTTCTGAAGTGCTCTTTCATATCTGGAGACCTTAACCAGTACATATACACTGGACATTTGATATTTCTGTGATCTTTCTTGCTGTACTGCAACTTCATTTGGATGCTTAAATTCTGGAATATGTTTCTGCAGCTTTAGACTATTACATTTTTCACAATATCCATTTTTTGTAACATCACTTATGAACGTTCAGGTTGCCGTTATTCTTGGAACTTCAGTTTTTAATGTGCACATCTGCATTTTTTCAGTGCTTACCATCTTCCCCATAGACTACATAGGATTTTTGAAATATAAGTTGGTCCAGTCTGGCCATGAACTGAGACTGGTTCCCAAAGGTACCTTTATTGCCATGGCAACAAGAAACTCTGGCAAGCTAGAGCTCCTCTTTGTCCTAAAATGCATCACTATCAAATCATTCTCCAGATCTCATTGCTGCCATTTTAAACTTCTATACTATTTGCTTAGCTTGAGCCTTTTGAGAGAAAATTCTGTCATTTGGGGGCAGATAAGGTACTTTTTCATACATATTTTTTTCATTCTAAAGGGTAGAATAGCAGTTAGATGTTTTTTTTTTTCCCTGACAGTTTTTAATACATTCTGATACTCTCTTCCTTTTTGTAACCCAGACTATTCCTCTCTCATTTCCCCTCCTTTTTCCCCAGTGTTAAAAAACCTTTTCATACTTTGTTTAGTATATTCTGTTTTGGGGATAGTATCAACTTTTTGCTTTCACACGACTTTGTCTTAGTGTGGCTGTTAAAAATAATTTGACTTGAAATGGATAATGATTTGAAGGTCTCTTGATTCAAAAAATGTAGGCATTGTAGTCAAAAGATCCCTTCCAAAGACCCTCATGACATACATAGATTCATAAGTAGGTACTAGGCTATCAGCCCAAGTGCATAAGTAAGTCTAGACAACAATGTTCCCTGGCTTACGCCACCCAAGAAAGTTAATTTCCTGTGCCCCTGTTGAGCAGAGCCACAGAAGTGATCCCCGGGGTGTATTTCCTATTTCCCATCCACTCATCAAGATTTTTCTTGAAGAGTGCTAATGAGGACCTTTGCTTGACATAGATGGGTAGCTTGTTCCTGAGTATAGGAAGTCTCTGGGACAGGAATCTATCCCTCCAGCATGTCCTATTTATTGTGGTGACAAGGTTTAGGTCTCTAGAGCATGTAGCTCGGAGGGATTGGGATTTCTTTAGGTGTAGCATGTCCAACAGCTCTGGGTTTAACATAGCTTTATATGTTAGGCAGAGATTTCCTCAGAGTAGGCAATATGCTACAGAGTAAAGCTGGAGTTTTTTTGAGACTGTCATTGTCGGGCATTTGTTTGAGGCCAGTAATCCTCTTTGTGAGGTACTTCTGTGGCCTTTCCAGCTGCTGCAGATGTCTTGTGAGATACATTCCAAAAGGGGCATTGTACTCCATAATGGGTCTAATGATTGCCTAGTAGAGGGGAACAATGACCTCTTTTTTTCCTTGATGAGAACCCTTTTGTGATGAGGTGTGCCACATAGAAGGATTTCCTGACTACTGTGGCGATGTGATTATCAAAGGAGAGACTACTGTCCACCTGGGTTCCAAGGTCTCTTATCACATATTCAGCATTAAGTAGACTGCCATTTATGTGGTAGTTCATGGGTACAGAGTTTTAGCCAAACGGGATGACAATGCACTTTTTGTAATTGAGCTTGAGGCCATGCCTCTGATACCAGGCATCTGTCTCAGTGAGGCCCTTCTGTAGGATGTCCACATCATTTGGAGACTTGACTATGGCTTGTAGTTTGCAGTCATCTGTGAACTTCATTAGCCAGAGGCCTTCTGTATTAGCCTGTACTTCAGAGAAGTAGATACCAAACAGGAGAGTTCCCAGGACTGAACCCTGTGGTACTTCACTTGTCATTGGTTTGAAGTCAGATTTCGAGTCTGCAACTTTTACAGTGTGGGTTCTGTCAGTGAGCCAGTTGGTAACCCATCTTGTGACGTAAGGATTTATACCTAGTTTAGTGAGTTTATCTATAATTCCAGAATGGGGGATGGTGTCGAAAGCCTTGGCGAGGTCAAGACAGGCTGTGTGAACCACCTTACCCTTGTCTATGGCTTTGGTGACTGCCTCAAAGAAGTCAGTCAAGTTCAGAAGGCATGATCTGCCTTTTCCAAATCCGAACTGGGTGGGGTCCAGAGTTTGGAGGTTACCAATGTCTTTGTTTATGAGCTCCATGATGATATATTCCATGGCCTTGCAGACCAGGCTATTCAGGCTAATAGGATGATAGTTCCTAGGATCAGTGGTGGCTCCCCCTTTGTGGAGTGGGATAACTGTTGCTGTGCGCCATTCAGTGGGCACAAAGTCTGATGTGAGACTATGATTGAACATAGTGCTTAGGTGGGGAGCCAGTTTGTTCTGAAGTTCATGTAAAATGCAGCCTGGGATGTTGT
The DNA here is from genome assembly GCF_019279795.1 of Protopterus annectens. Taxonomy (NCBI): domain Eukaryota; kingdom Metazoa; phylum Chordata; order Ceratodontiformes; family Protopteridae; genus Protopterus; species Protopterus annectens. Next base: position 338,622,474 of record NC_056731.1, on the reverse strand, counting down.
CCATTCCCATGGATGCTGTGTTTTTGGTTTTAGAGAGTGCAACTTTTACCTGCATAGATGTGATTGCAGGGACTCTGCATTCTTCCTGTATAGATATGGGCCCTTTAGGGGGTGAGAGGGGGGTAAAGTTAGCACTGAACCTATATGCCAGGATGTTGACAATATCAGTTGGTTCTGTAATTTTCTTGCCGTTGTGCTGTAACTCAGAGCAGATCTGAGTGTTGCCATTGAGATTCTTGACATAGCTATAGAATGCTTTGTGGTTGCCCTTAGAATCAATGGCGATTTTGTTTTCATAGCTAGCTTTGAAGGATCTTATAAGGGATCTCACCTTCTTACTGAGGCTGACCAGGCAGCTCCTCCACTCATGGGATTTTACTCTTTTGCAACAGTTTCTTCCTTCTGTTGTAGAGTTTGTTTATGGCATGGGACCACTAGATTGGCTTCCTTTTTTTGGAGGATAGCATCTTGGTTCTGTTTGGGATAGCACAATCCATGCACTCGTGTAAGTGCTTATAGAGTGCATTTGTGTAGGATTCAGCAGTTGTAACTGTATTGTCCATCTGCATGGCTGTCATGAAGTTCACCACTTCTGTCTTAAGAAGCATGAAGTTGGCTTTGGAGAAATTTTTTACTGTCGTTTCCTTAATGGTGGGTGGGGGTGAGATGTGGTATCTAGGGTGATTGGCTCATGGTTGGATCTGACCAACGAGGAGTTGACTTCAGGTGTAGAACACCGGTCACTCATGTTGGTAATGACTAGGTCTAGGATATTGTTGCCCCTGGTGGGGGTGTGGATAAGTTGATCCAGGGCATTGGAATTTATGGTTTCCAGAAAGCGTTGAGCGAAGGAGTTAGTACATGAGTAGTTTTCCCAATTAATGGCGGGGAAGTTGAAATCGCCCATTATTAGGGTGTTTGGTTGAACCCTAATATTTTCCAGTATATCAAGAAATGAGGAGTGGGAATCCTGGGGCATGGTGGGGGATCTGTAGCAAGCTACAATTTGGATTGAAGTTTTGCCCAGAGTTAGTTGCACTTGGATAACCTCGGATGCATTATGCTGTGCAACTAGCCTAGAGGTGTGGATATCCTTAATGAATATGGACACACCTCCACCTTTGGTGTTCCGGTCCAGGTTAGATGGCTGAAAAGTGTGGTACGAGTTATAGCCTGGTAATGCAGGGGTGCTGTCTAGAGCCTTGAACCAGGTCTCAGTCACTGCACAGATATCAATGTTCTTCATTTTAAGGAGTGCCTCGAGTGAGTGCATTTTGAGATTTAGACTTCTAGCATTGAGTAGCATTACCCTCAGTTTTTGCTTGCCTGTTTCTGTTACGGTGGTGAATTTGTCATTTGAACCTTGCCTAAAAAAGGCACTATAGGGGCGGCAAGAACCTTAGCCAGTTTCTGGAATCCCAGGGGCAACAGGTGCAGGCCATCTCTGTCAAAGCATCATCGTCTGTCGACCATGTCATCCCAGGCAGACAGATACTGGATTCCCTTAGAATGACATCAGAAGCTTAGAGAATTGTTGAAGTCAATCATTTTGTCCTTGTACTGTGGTATCATTCTGGGCGATGGCAGGATGCTACTCAGGGCTAGGGTCATACCTGCTTGGGCTACAAGCTCGGAGAGCTCTTCCATGTCTCTTTTCATGTAATCCAGGGAGGTACATCTCAGGTCGTTCACACTAACATGGACAATGACAGAGTCATATTTGTACTTGTTGTGGAGTGACCTGAGTGCGTGGGTTATGTGGCAGATCCTGGCACCTGACAGGCAGTTGACAGTAACCTTCTCCTTGTTTAGCCTGGTGAGTGGGACATCAGTGTGCCTGACTATAGAGTCACTTATGAATAGTGTGTTGGGTAGGTTGTTTTGCCTTATGGGCTGTGGTTTATTGGCACACTAAGTCTGTGGGCTCTGTGTCATTTGGGTTGTGTTGGGGGGTGGAGGTTGCTTGCATTTCTGCTTTGGAGGTCTCTGTTGCTTGAGCAATTATTATTGAGAGCCTCTGCAAATGTTTTTGTGTTTCTATGTGTGGATTTTGGTGGTGTAGGTTTAGTGGGACTATGTGATGAGTGTGGTGTGGTGCAAGTGTTTACCTTCTCCACTTGACTGTCAAGTTCAGTCTTGGTTGGAGAGAGCTTTACCTCCAGTTTGGCTAGATAAGTGCATCTCTCACAGGTTGTAGTGTTGGGTGGTAGGAGGAGAGGGTTGTCTGTGTACATGAGGCAATTGCTACATTGCCCCAAGATTCCCAGATTCATCAGATAGACAGGAGAGAACACTAGGAGCTGACCCTTGGACATGCCTGAATAAAAACTACTTTCCTCTAGACAAGTGAGGAAAGTGAGTATAAGAGCTGTTTTTCTCTAAGGAAGTGAGGAAAGTAAGTACAAAAACAGTTTTCCTCTAGGTAAAGAGGAAGGTTGTGTGCTGTAGTAATTTGCAGCTTATTTAGTGCTAACAATAAGTTCTGAACAAGTGCTGAGCATGAATAAGCAAATTCAAGTGCTAAAACTAAGAATCTGTATCTGGATATTGTGGTAGATAGGCTACCTAGTACTTACCACTCCCACTGATAAGCTATAATGCTTTCCTCCAACACAGAAAGGCTTGGGTGGCTCAGAAGCTTACAAACAGTCCTGGATACAGCAAATCTATATCTGGACTAGACTAGTTACAGGAAAGATGGAAAACAAGCGCAAACGCGGGCTTCTAAACCAGTAAGTTGAAAGAGATGGAAAAACTGCCAAATGGCCAATAAACTACAATTTCTGAGCCAGAAACCACTCTTGTGGTCGATAGGCTACCTAGTGCTTACCACTCCCACTGATAAGCTAGAAGGCTTCCCTCCAACACAGAAAGGCTTGGGAGGCTCAGACGCTTACAAACAGTCCTGGATACAGCAAATCTGTATCTGGACTAGACTAGTTACAGGAAAGATGGAAAACAAGCGCAAGCGTGGGCTTCTAAACCAGTAAGTTGAAAGAGATGGAAAAACTGCCAAATGGCCAATAACTAGAATTTCTGAGCCAGAAACCACTCTTGTGGTAGATAGGCTACCTAGTGCTTACCACTCTGACTAATAAGCTAGAAGGCTTCCCTCCAACACAGAAAGGCTTGGGGGGCTCAGAAGCTTACAAACAGTCCTGGATACAGCAAATCTTTATCTGGACTAGACTAGTTACAGGAAAGGTGGGAAACAAGCACAAACGCAGGCTTTTAAACCAGAAAGTTGAAAGAGATGAAAAAACTGCCCAAACGGCCAATAAACTACAATTTCTGGGCCAGAAACCACTCTTGTGGTAGATAGGCTAACTAGTGCTTACCACTCCTACTGATAAGCTAGAAGGCTTTCCTCCAACACAGAAAGGCTTTGGGGGCTCAGAAGCTTACAAACAGTCCTGGTTACAGGAAATATGTATCTGGACTAGACTAGTTACAGGAATTGCAGGAAACAAGCTTAGAAAAAAATTATTTTGGAAAGTGGGAAGGGAGAAAGGAGAAACAGAAGATAATTTAAAATTAAGTACCTAAGTGGCTTCCCCTTCACAAATGATCTCTCTGTATTAGGTAGAATGAGCTAGTGATACTAGATTGGAATAGAGGTTGGATAGAGCTGAACAGATGGGACTGGTAGGAGTGTCTGAAGTCAAAATATGATTTCTCTGTACTCGGTTGAGTGATCAAATGTGACAGACCTAGGAGGAGTGTTCAAACACAAATTTACAGGAGGGGTGGGCAATTCCAAAGCCACCAAGATTAATACCAGAACAAGAACAGGGAGGGCGGGCAGGAAACTAACTGCAGAGACAGAGAGAGACCACAGTATTCTATGAAACTATTAAATAGAAAAATAAATAACTACAGATAGACACAGACCACAATATTCAATGAAACAATTAAATAGACAAACAAATAAAATGCAGTACAATCTTTAACACTGCAAGTTTGTACTTAACTCAGCTAGTAATGCAGTTGATTGTAGGTATGTAGCAGAAGCCAAACAACTCAGATATTGAGCTGTAACATGTTGTGTGTCTTCAGGTTGGGCTTCTTGGTTCAGATCGTCAATTATGTAAGAATTTCCATTCATGGTCCTTCTTTGACAGATGTAATAAGCTGGTATTAAGAGGTCTCCTTAAAATTAATCCAACCAAATAGAAGGAAAAGGATAAAGAAAAAGACAAGGCCAGTGACAAAAACAAGTCCAATCACATGGAGGAAAGGAAAGAAAAGAGAACAAGTAAACAGGCAGGCACTTCAACCATGGAGAAGTTTTCTGAAGCAATGGTCCAGAGAATAGTGTCTGTTTCTTCACCCCACCCTGGGCCTTCCACTATGGTTTCACTTTCCTGTTTGGCTTCTCATCTAAGGCATGATTCATTGGGACCAATGTACTCTGCTATGAGGAGGAGAGTGGGAAACTTCTCAAAAAAATATCTTTTCTACTTCCTTTCTTCACATCCTGCTTCACATCCTTCCACAGTTCCATGCAGATGGATTGGAAAAAAATGTCAGCATTTGTTAAGGCTTAACTTCAGTTTGGTGTCCTCTTGGTCCCTTATGTTTTAAAGGCAGCGTGAGAAAATTCTCAGGCCCCTTTTATTATAGTTCTTACCCAGGACCGCTTTTGGAACCAGGAGTATTGAAACTGGCGAGAAACTGTACCAATGTTCTCAGTGCCCAAGGATGTCCTTTCTTCAATGCCTATGTCCTTGGTACCACTGGAGGCTTCAGTCCAGGCATTATGGGCACTGACCCTCACTAGGCTAGAAGAGACTGGCATCAAGCACCAGATGCCAACTTTTTGGGGGTCATTGTTGACTTTGGCACTCTCAGCATTTTACTTTTTTTTTGTCAATGTCCTCCTTGTTTAACAGAGCACCTGACTTGGTGCGGAGGTTGATGGCCCTCACACTTTGGCATGGGTAACAGTATGTTTGTATTCATGGTGTTAGTCATAGACAACTTGGCAGAAGGTTCAGTGCAGAGAAGATCTAATTTGCTGCAAGAACACTGAAAAAGCACCTGCTCCTCTTCCACCCCTAGGCAAAGTTGAGGGGTAGAACCTTTGTTATTAATTGATCTTGCCCCTAAAGGACCTCACAGGCACAGATTTCCCAGGACTGGGATACCGTCTGCACAGGAGAGCTTATAGGGGTCTACCCTGAGCCCACTTAGATAGAAGCAGACACTCAGATGCCCCATTGGAGTCCCTCTCCCTAGACACAGATCTTGAAGCAGAGAAGGTTTCCCCCAGTCCCCTCCAGAGGACACCGGATTTGGTAAAATTCTACAAATGATGAAGCAGACGGATCATGACTCACTGACCACACCACCTTCAAGGAAGAGATCCCACACAAAACTTGCAGGTCCTTGCCCACCAGAGGCTTGGGTGGTGCCCCTACTAGAAAAACGTATCAATATGCTGTGCTTCAAGGTGTGGAGTGAGGCAGAAGTTGGGGAGTCTGCCCCACATAAACCTGACAGAGTATCATGGTCCCCCAAGGATAGGCCCCACCAGCACAAGGGTCCCCTTGTTGATTCCATTGTTTCAATGGCCATCAAACATGAGGCCCCAGAGGATGCTCAAGCTATCCATCCTCCTTATAAGGTTTGTTGCACTCTTTCCTTCACCATTAAATAATGGTCTTGGGTCCCGAGTTTTTTTTTTTTTGCACCAAGAAGAATCATGAGCAAAATACAGGCATGGACTGGTCTTGTGGAACCTCTGGGATGGAGGATCTCTCCTTTTAATAGAAGTCTTTGCACCTACCTTTGGGCCATCCTCCTCTGATGGTGGTGGCACTAAGGATGGATGGGATGGTTGGTTGTTTCGACTGTTTTAAACTGTTACTGAGTAGCCTCTGGATATGATTTCCCTAGCCATACCTCTCAGCCTCTTAGTGCAAGGAATGTGGGCAATGCCAAAAATGTGGGGGCAAAGACCCCAAAATAGGGTCAGATTTTAAATATTGCTCTTATAAATTTAGAAAGTTGCTAGAATAACAGGTTTTGTGTCAGCATGCATTTTCTGAAGGCCTTAAAGTGTGAAATTCAAATGCCAGTCATTATTTAGTGTCTTCAGTATTCAATGAATTGCCAGAAAAATAGAAATTTTATGAGGAACAAACCAAAAATATGAGGTAAAAATCTGGACAGTTGAGCGGTATGACCCTAGCTCCATACAAGCTCTGTAAGGTCTTTTTAAAAGATGTATTCCATTTTGGACCTCCATTAACTTGCCCTCCTCCCATGGGATATTAATTTTGTTCTGGAAAAAAAATACTCTTCCCTTTTTTGAATCCGCTTGCTCAGCTGATATAAAAAATTCCTATCCTGGAAGACTTTCCTTGTGGTTGCCATCACATCTGCCAAACGAGTTTCAGAATTACAAGCCTTATTATCCGAATTTCCTTTTGTCATCTTTAATAAAAATAGGTTGTCACTAAGTACCGACTCAACCTTTATGCTTAAAGTTGCATTGCTGTTGAATCTGAACCATTCCACCCATCTCCCTGTGTTTTTTCCTAGTTATTCCCACAGAGGTGAATTTAAGCTTCACTACTTAGATATACATAGACAACTCCGATTTTATTGACATAGAAGGGATGATTGGAGGAAAAGATTACTAATTTTTCATTTCATTTTCCAATGTGAAAACAGGTCACAAATGGCTGAAGTGAAACTGTTAAAATAGATGTCTGATTGCATTGTGCTTTGCTGTTCATCTAATAATCCCTGTCTTCCAAACAAAAAACTTACTCTGTTATGCTACATGAATAGTTTTCCTTGGGAACATGCCTTTGGAAGAGCTTTGAGTGCCTGCCACTTGGTCTACCTTACATACTATTGCTAAATATTACAGTTTAGAAATATTATCTAGACCTCTTGTTTCTCTCTCGGCTTCCATTCTTAAAGCTTTGTTGTGTTAGTGTATCCCAAGGCCTGCTGTGGATTCTGTCCATCAGATCCAGTGTCCAGACAGGATCAGCTTAAAAATTTAGATTATGTTCTTAAAGGAATGTTAGCTTTAGCTGGTATCTGTTTGGACACTGGAACCATTCTCCCCCCAAACTATCCTAGCAGGAGGAACCTAGAGGAGTACCAGAGGCTTTGTCATTTCACTCTTGGTTTCCAAATTTTCCATATGGCCAGGGATAATTTCCATAGATTTTCCAAAGGAGGCTTCTGTCATGGCTGAATTCACTCAATTTGGAGAATCAGTTTTAAAGCGATGCATTTTGGGATACAGGAGCAGCTTGGGCTAGCTAGAGTTTGTTATGATCTTGAAAGTAAAGGTGTCTTCAGTGACCAGTCCATCAGTTTCAATAACCGGACAGATACCAGCTAAATCTAACATTTGGATAAGTGCATAACTTTTGTTTCTCATTTTTACAAGCAATTTCATCTTTGGGTTACAGACTTTGTGATGGCTTCTGAAATCTTTCTTTACATTGAACCTACAAATGTGGCAGGTTTCATTTAGTTCTTTCATTAGCATTTCTGTCACTGTTGATTTATTTCCAGATTTTCTCTTACTCTGAGTTGTCAGTTGAAGTATGCAATCTGCTTTTCAACCTACTACCCATTAACAACTGAGTGGAGAGAAAGAGAGACTGAGTTCCTGCAATGGAGTATTCCTATAGTCTGAAACTGAAAAGGACAGGCCTCATAACTTGGTACAACTTTCTCTCATTAGAGTCTCCATTGTTGGGATAGCTCACATCATCCTCCATCAAACGGATGAGTGAAGGGGAGTGGACATTATATGTTTGAACTCATATTCATGCTGACCACTTTCAATGTATATTGTGGACCATCGCCAAATATGACAATGTCAACCATCTCCTGTCTAGACTTTAATATACTGATAACAAGTTCTTCTGTTTGTCAGTTTGATTATCTCTGAGAAATTGCATTAATAATCCATACATATCGGATACAATTCAGGGAACTTGTAATAATTATTGATGCATGTGCAACATGTTGCATGTCTGAAATGGAACAAATCTGTCTCCACACAGCTCCACAGATGATACGGAACTAGACTTGCTAGTTTTATCTTAGGATTGTTGGTGTATGTATGTATGACTTTGAACTACTTGTTCTATCTGAGTTGACATTGCAGGCCAAAGCAATACATCTTTTGCTGTTTTTTTGCACTTCTCTATTCCCAGATGGAAGTCATGTACCAACTCAGGGCATTTGCTTTCTCTGCTGTTCCAGATTCATTGTTTTGTTAGCTTAAAACAATAAGCATTCAACATGACTTATTTTTCCTTTCCTTTTTTTTGTTTTTGTTTTTTTTGTTTGTTTTTTTTAATATTTATTCTCTGTTGATTGGATTAGTCCCACTAGACTACTGTCCTGTTTTCAGGGAAGTCCTGACGCGATATTTACACTACTCGGGGAAATTTGGCCAGGGCATCTTGGAACTTTCTCCACCCTTTTCAACGGGTGCAGTGGGATCTTTTACATTCACCTGACTTATCACCAATTCAAACAGATGGGAGCTCAGTTTAATGTCTCATCTGAAGGATGACACACTCAGAAGTACAGCACCCCCTCTTATGCTGCACTATATTGTCAGTAATCCATCTTTCTGGTGAGAGAATAGAACTGCAGCCTTCTGCTCCAAGGATGAGTTTGCTACCTGTTGCAACACTGAGACTGCAATAAAAATAAACTTCTTTCTTTATTGTTGACTTTCTTTAGTTCAGCCTTGTATTGTAACACAATTCCCAGATGTGGTTTGTGTATCAACTTGGGCATTTACTTTAGAAGTTGCTTAGGAACTGTTGTTTTGTCATCTTTGAACATTAAGCCTTGAACACCACTCAATTCTTCCTTGAAAGAAAAAAAAATCTCTGCTTATTGATTACTTTTGCTAAGTCCAGCATCATACTGTATAATGATCATCAGTACCAGTCTAAAATTATCATTACTTTTTCTTTTATCTTTGGTAACTACATTATCACTCAAAGACTTAAGTTCTAACATTCATTTATGCTTATGTTTGTTTCTCTTGTAAGCATGCTTTACTCAACATACCTGCAATATGTAGTGCCTTGCCTGGTTGGTATATGATTTTCAGATGATACGTTTGTAGAACAAGTAATATGTCCTGCAATCTTGGAGGTGCTTTGTGCAAAGATTTTCTGAACGTGCTTTGCAGGGGTTTCTAATTTGCTTCCCCTTAGACTTTACTATATGCTGATTCTTGGATTTTTTCACATCACTACATTACTGCTAATAGTCCCTTTTCTCTTTAAGCATACCTCTCTTGTGAAACTGTAAATACTCTTGAATCATAGGCAATGTGTCTGTTCTCTTGCAGCTCCTATGCCTTTCTGACTGGAATCTACATTGCCTAAAACTGTGTTATTCATATCAAAGCATTATAATGTCAGGGCACCTGTAATTCTGTAATCTTAAAAGCATTTGAAAGCAATTCCTTTTTAGCTCCATTACCTAAATACATCTTGCTTTAATATCTATCTTTGATGCATAATTTTATATCAGACATATTAAGCAGAAACGTTATAAAATATTGTGAGTCCTAGAAACTTCTACAAAAGTTACCTCTCCTCTGAGCTTGACATTTCCACTGACGCTCAGATCTTTTCAGGTCAGGTTTCAGACAATCGGATGTTAAATATGACCCTTGCATTTCAGATGTTACTTATAAGTTATATTTGCTCTTATTAAGCTTTAAATTATGTAACATTTGCTGTTATTAAGCTTAAAATTATATAGTCTTAATACATTCAACAGCTGTTTCATTTTCTTGATATGCTCGTTTTATGTGTAGTATGTTGTCGCCAGACGAGTAAACCATCAGGTATGTTTACACCTTCCAAGACTTCAGTGACTTGGAGAGACAGAATGTCTTTGAATTAGTGGAAATTCTTACCACACATGAGCCTCCACTTTCACTGCTGCCGTAGCTGCTGCGTTCTTGATATGTCAGTACCTATCAGTCATATCAGGAGGCCCCTCTTCCTCCACTCACACTGCATGGAAGGCCTATTTGTTTAACTAGATGGCTTTTCTCACTGTGGGTATATACATGCAAGTCCTTGCATTACCACTATGATAAGCAAGAATCACCTTTTGGCCACAGCTCCTGGTTACTCTGCATAAGACTCCACAGCCTTGACCACCACTATAAACAAAAAAAAATCATCTTAAGATGAAAATTTGTCAGCTGGCTAAAAACCATGAGTTTAGGGCTAGAATTTTGTAAGGCATCTTTATTACTTATTTAGGTTTCCTGAATCTCTCCTTTCAGCTGCTTCCACCAATTGGTGATCAGATCACATCTCAACAGCTTGCTCTTCTCAGATGTCTGGAACATAACGTCAACGATTCACTGAAATTAGACACAGTGGTTCCATTATTGTCTAATTTTTTCCCCCTTTGATCAGATGTGTTACTGCCACAACATCTTTTGCCTTTATGCTTGCTATGTTGTTGTTGTTGTTTTGTCTTTCAGCTTTTCCTGGTTAGGGGTAGCCACAGCAGAACTCTGGTCTGCTAATGATTGGTAGTTGATTTTTACGTGCTGATTTACCAGCCCTGATGCACAACCTTCAACGAAGGTATGCCCATTCACGCATGTCTCCACGCAGAAGATGCTCTAGCTGAGAATCGAACTGGACAGCGTCTTACTGAGAGGCGACAACGCTACCGCAGCACCACCACCTCGGGTCATTAAATTATTGACAATTGGATGGGAGATAGGAAATTCACTCCAGGGATCATATCAGTCGCCCTGCTAGACAGGGGTCCAGGGAAGTAAATATTGTGAGAAGAAATAGCCTGGGAATTGTTATAGCTAGGCTTGTATAGGCCCTAGGGCCGATAGCCTAGTACCAACCTATGAACCAATAATAATAATAATCAACAAAGTAATGGACAATGGTACTGGTGTGGATTATGTTGAATTTTCTTATAGGTGTTGGAGTTAGACAATGAGAGTGAAGCCTGAATGACGTAGTAGGAAGCACAAATGGGTAAATACTATATAACCAACTTTAGTTCAGTTTTTAAATGGAGCTTTAGTATTTGTTGATCACACACACACACGTGTGTGTGTGTGTGTGTGTGTGTGTGTGTGTGTGTCTATAAATATAAATATATATATATATATATATATATATATATATATATATATATACATATAAAATCTAGGCACACTGAGAATGGCTAATAAATACAATTTATTATAATAAAGTTCAAACCAAAAAAAAAGATCTATTTTGAAAAGCCCAGCATTTGGCAGGGTGAAATCGCTTGTGGTTTGAACTTTATTATAATACATTTTATTTATTAGCCATTCTCAGTGTGCCTAGATCGTATTTTCTATTTTGGAGTTATTAGTATCTACGGTTTCCACTGTTCTTTGATATATATATATATATATATATATATATATATATATATATATATATATATATATATATATATATACACACATGCATATACATACATACACATACACAGAAATATTTTTAGAATAATTGCCATTTTGTAAATTGATTCTTTTGCGCCACTTTACTTAGTATGAGGTTTTCCTAAGTTTTTTCTTTTCAACATTTTTCATTTTGTGCCAGTTATTTCTAAAATTTAACAGTGTGACTTGATTTTAAACTGCCTTGTTTTTATTTGAGTCGTTTGATCCACAGTAAATATCAGAAGAAGAGTAACCAGTGTGAAGAGATGTGTTCTTTTTCAGGAATGTTCTGCCCCTTCTTGCTTTGATCCCTGCTGCAGTTTGTAACTATTTTTGTTGGCTTCTTCACTGCATAACCATACTACATTGCTTTGGTCACACAGAGGCTTCTACAGGGCATGTCACATTAAAAAAATGGTATGCAAATGAATAAATGTTAAAAATGATGTTCTGTTACTAAGAGCATTTTGTAATTAATTTTACGAAGAGGTGTGTATTACAGTATAAAACTGAAACTAAAGTAATGATTATTTTCCTCGAAACAACCTTTGCCCAGTCTGTCTCCTGTCCAGCAATGCAATGTTGTGTGTTGCTTTTCCATAATCATTTTAAAATATTGTATTTCCTGTGATCATGAAGTACCACACTCAGTAAAATCAAAGTCCCATCCTGCCTGCATTAACTGTAGCACATACAGAATAGCGTCTGTAAGCTATATTGATTCTGCTGTGTGCAAGCAGTGTTCAGTTCAACAATACAGCAGTATGTACTGCTTTACCTTGACCATTTTAACATTCTGCATATTGCCTCCCTATGCTGCTTAAAGTGCAAAGCAAATGCTTCAGCTTTGTTAAAAATCAGTTATCCATCTAATCTGTATAATTTAAATGTATAAAGAATATCTAATGATAGCATTAATTCAGTTTTGTGGAAAAGACCATGACAGAGGCTGTATTACTTCAGCTGTGGACAGTCAAGTTCCTTTTTCTAAATGTTGCAATCCTATTAACTGGTTCCCTTGAATGGAGGTCTTGAAGTTTGCACTGTACCTGCCAATGGGAGGTAGGTTTTTTGATAGAATAAAATTATGTCCTCACATTTCAAACAACTGTTCATATATCTGGAAGCATAGAGATTACTAAAAAAAAAAAAGCGTAAATGGCAAACTCTTCAGCACAAAATATTTTATAGTGGTAGTATTCTTTAGGTTCTAGGTCTTGAATTGAATTTTATAAGTCACAGTAAACACAGTGGGTGTGATTTAATAAAGCCTATATAGACTTTTTTTCCGTGTAGGCATAGTGGCACACTGCTTACATGAAAGTAAGCAGGTGTACAATCCAGTAAACAGAGCTGGGTGGTGCGCACGCACGTGCCTACATGGAAGTATCCTTGGCAAGCAAATCACCCGATAAGCAGGTGAATTGCATGCAAATGAGGGAGGTAGAGCAAACCAGGAAGCAGATAGGCAGTCCTGCAGACCCTGTGTTGGTGTTCATAGTGTACACGAAAAAAGTCTGTGTACAGGATGTAAAAAAAAAACAACAGGGGCTGTAAAAGTGCAGGTAGATGGGTAGAAATAGCATAACAGATACAGATGTGTGCAAAACTATCCACGGTGTGTCCAAAACTGTATGGAAAATAATTTAAAATAATTTTATTTTTTTAATGATCTGGGTATGTTTGCACAGCGCGCCACAGTGCACAAACATGCCATTATGAAAAAAAAATTAAAAAGTGTAAAAAACAAAATGTAAGTATTATGTGACAGTAATGTATTATAGGACCCTGCTTTGGAGTATCTACAATGGTGGAATGGTTCTGTTGCTAAGGAGGCAGTGCCTGGAACTGTGTTGTTTCCAGGTCTTATGCACGGACCCCTCTGGAGTTACTGAATAGCACAAATGGGTATCTGTGTCCGTAGATCCAATCTATGTAGGCACAGAACCATGTTGATGTCCACAGAAGAGGTAGCTGACATCAAAGATGGTGTATGTCTGAGAACTTGTAAGCTCACTGGAGCTCCGCGGCTCAATGTTTAATTGGGTTTGTGTGTGTTTGCACGATGCGCTGCTGTGCTGAGCGTGACCTTTCATGGGGGTGTGTACACTGAGTGCTGAGCACTGTTTACCTTCGCAGCACAGTGCTCTGCTGAGCGAGGAAGGCTGTTCAAAAAAAAAAATTGACTAAGAAAGGCAAAGATATCTTAATTACTGATGACCCCTGCTTCATGTAAACTAGGGCCATTAACAGTCATTAATGATGTACTTGGCAGGTGGAATGCATCATAGATAGCCAATCACTCATGCTGCACCTACAGCAGAGCACTATAAAGGCTACATATGTATGTGCTAGATGCTGAGGTCAATGCTGCTGACTATAGGCCTAGACTGAGAAGGAGAAGAGAGTTCAGGCCCAGGGTAACCTTCCAGGAGCTACATTTCACACTGAGCAAACCCTGATCTGCGATATATAACATTAAGTTTCCTATTTTTTGCTTATTTTTACGAGTTATTTATAGCACTTTTATTGTCTGGTGCATACTTTTCTAGCTAGTTTCACTGTGTGTGAGGTATTAACTGGAAATTTTCTACATTTGTTAAGCACCTGTTTGGGTTTGTTTGTTCTGATGTCCTGCCAAGGAGTGTATCATATAACTTGTTTGCAGTTAAAAGCATTCTGTAGAGTCTCCTTGCTCCTTTATCTGTTTAAAACTTTCATTTAAAGGCTCACTGTTGCTTTTCTGCTGTGATAAACATTTCTACTGCTTTTTCTACCTAGGTAGTGTGGGTAGTTGTAGCATTGTCCATATTCAGGCCTGCATTTGGGGCCTAGTTGTTTGTTTGTAGAGGCTGTGTGTCTGAGCACATGTTTCAGGCCATCTTAGTTTAGCCAAAGCCATTCTTGCTTTTCAGTGAGAGGGGAGTGTTTATGGTCATTGGCTGATTGGGGCTACCTGGACTATGGCTTGGAGTAAGCACCTCACTGGTTCTTTCAAGCTTTTTTTAAAAGTTGTTTCAGGTTTCAACTTTCTGTTACTTAAGAAGTTAACTTGTGAGTGTTTCTGCCATTTCACACTGAGCTAATCGGAGGTAGGCCACTGAACAAACCCTGATCTGCGATATATAACATTAAGTATCCTGTTTTTTGCTTATTTTTATGAGTTTTTATAGCACTTTTACTGTCTGCTGCATACTTTTCTAGCTAGTTTCAGTGCGTGAGGTATTAACTGGAAATTTTCTACATTAGTTAAGCACCTGTTTGGGTTTGTTTGTTCTGATTTTTGTCTTCCACCCTCCCTCCCTATTGGTATCCTGTTCTTATACTTGGTGGCTTTGCAGTTCCCCACCCCTACTGTAAATTTGATCTGGGACACTCCTCCCAGTTTAGTGTCATTACTTCATTCTATCTAATACAGGAAGAACATTTGAGAAGGCCAACCCACTTAGTTCTTAACCTTGAGTTATCTTCTGCTCCTCCTTACTCCCTTTCCACTTTACAAAAATAAATACAAAATTCTAAGCTTGTTTCCTGCCTTTCCTGTAAGTAGTCTAGTCCAGATACAGATTTGCTGCATCCAGGACTGTTTGTAAGCTTCTGAGCCCCAGCTGCTTAGCTAGGGTTAAACTATACCCGGTGCCATAAAGTCTTTTCTTCAAATTTTCCCTTAGAACTAGCCAGTTTTTTTAGTTTTAGCATTCAAATATGTTTCTTTGAGCTCAGCACATGTTCAGAACTCATTGTAAGCACTAAATAAACTAAAAATTACTACAGCACTCAAATATCCTCACTTGTCTAGAGGAAAACAGGTTTTAGTACTTACTAAATAAGCACCTATCCAGACACGTCTAAGGGCCAGCTCCCGGTGTTTTCTCCTGTCTACCTGATAAATCTGGGCATCTTGGGGCAATGCAGCAATTGCCTCATGTACACAGACAACCCTCTCCTTCTACCGCCCAGCACTACAACCTGTGAGAGATGCACTTATATAGCCAAACTGGAAGCAATGCTCTCTTCACCCAAGACTGGACTAGACAGTCAAGAGGAGAGGGTAAACACTTGCACCACACCATACTCATCGCATCGTCCCTCAAAACCTACACCACCAAAACACACACATAGAAACACAAAACACACACCTACATTCGTGGAGGCTCTCAATAAAAATATGCCCAAGCAACAGGGACCTCCAAAGCAGAAACGCAAGCAACCTCCACCCCTCAACACAACCCAAATGGCACATAGCCCACAAACTCAGTGTGCCACTCAACCACAGCCCATAAGGCATAACAACATACCCAACACTCTAGTCATAGGTGACTCTATAGTCAGGTACACTGATGTTCCACTCACCAAGCTAAAAAAGGAGAAAGTTACTGTCAGCTGCCTGTCGGGTGCCAGGATCCACCAGATAACACACGCACTCAGGTCACTCCACAACAAGAACAAATATGACTTTGTCATTGTCCATGTTGGTGTGAATTACCTGAGAAGCGCCTCCCTGGACTACATGAAAAGAGTCATGGAGGAGCTGTCTGATCTTGTAGTCCATTAGGTATGACCCTAGCCCTGAGTAGCATCCTGCCATCACCCAGAATAATACCACAGTACAAGGACAAAATGATTGACTTCAATTGGCTAAGCTACTGGTGTCATTCTAAGGGGATCCAGTATCTGTCTTCCTGGGATGACATGATCGACAGACCATGATGCTTTGCCAGAGATGGCCTGCACCTGTCACCCTTGGGATTCCTGATACTGACTAAGGCTCTTGCCACCCCTATAGTGCCTTTTTAAGCAAGGTGCAAATGACAAACTCACCACCATAACATTACAAGCAAACAAAATCTGAGGGTAATGCTACTCAATGCTAGAAGTCTAAATCTCAAAACACACTCACTCAAGGCACTCCTTAAAATGGAGAACATCGACATCTGTGCAGTGACAGAGACCTGGTTCAAGGTTCCAGACAGCACCCCTGCATTACCAGGCTATAAGTCATACCACACCTTTCAGCCACCTAACCTGGACCTAAACACTAAAGGCAGAGGGGTGTCCATATTCATTAAGGATATCCACACCTGCAGGCTAGTTGCTCAGCATAATGCATCTGAGATTATCCAAGTGCAACTAACTCTGGGCAAGACCGTAATCCAAATTGTAGCTTGCTACAGAACTCCCACCATGCCCCAGGATTCCCACTCCTCATTTCTTGATACACTGGAAAATATTAGGGTACAACCTAATGCCCTAATAATGGATGATTTCAACTACCCCACTATTAAGTGGGAAAACTGCTTATGTACCAACTCTTTTGCTCAACGTTTTCTGGAATTCATAAATTCCATCGCCTTCAATCAACTTAACCACACCCCCACCAGGGGCAGCAATATCCTAGACCTGGTAATTATCAACATGGGGCAACCGGTGTTCCACACCAAAGGTCAATTCCTTGATGGTCAGATCCGAACAGAAGCTAATCACCCTAGACATCCACATCCCGCCCCCCACCCCCCATTAGGGCAACCACTGTAAAAAATTTCTCCAAAGCCAACTTCAGGCTTCTTAAGACAGAAGTGGCAAACTTCACGACACCCATGCAGATGGACAATAGAGGTAGAACTGCTGAATCCTAGACAAATGCACTTTATAAGTACTTACACGAGTGCATGGATTGCGCAATCCCTAACAGAACCAAGATGCTATCCTCCAAAAAAAGGAAACCAATCTAGTGGTCCCCTGCCATAAAAAACTCTACAACAGAAGAAAGAAACTGTTGCAGAAAAGAGTAAAATCCCATGATTGGAGGAACTCCCTGGTCAGCCTCAGTAAAAAGCTGAGATCCCTCATAAAATCCTCCAAAGCTAGTTATGAAAACAAAATTGCCACTGATTCTAAAGACAATCACAAAGCATTCTATAGCTATGTCAAGAATCTCAATGGCAACACTCAGATCTGCTCTGAGTTACAGCACAATGGCATTAAATATACAGAACCAACTGATATTACCAACATCCTGGCAGATTGGTTCAGTGCTAACTTTACCCCCCTCTCACCCATAAAGGGCCCATCTCTATACCGGAAGAATGCAAACTTCCTGTAATCACACTTGCACAGGTAAAAAACACACTCTCCAAAGCCAAGAACACAGCATCCATGGGACTTAACATCCCAGGCTGCATTCTACATGAAATACAGAACAAACAGGCACCCCACCTAAGTACCATGTTCAATCATAGCCTCACCTCAGGCTTTGTGCCCACTGAATGGCACACAGCGATGGTTATCCCACTCCACAAAGTGGGAGCCACCATGGACCCTGGGAACTATTGCCCCATTAGCCTGACGAGCCTGGTCTGCAAGGGTATGGAACGTATCATCATGGAACCTATAAACAATGACACTGGTAATCTTCAAACTCTGGACCCCACCCTGTTCGGGTTTGTAAAAGGCAGATCATGTCTCCTAAACCTTATAGACTTCTTTGAAGCAGTCACCAAAGCCGCAGATGAGGGTAAAGTGGTTCACACAGCCTATCTAGATCTCACGAAGGCTTTTGACACCATCCCCCACTCTGGAATTATAGATAAACTAAATAAACTAAGTATAAATCCCTATGTCACAAGATGGGTTGCCAACTGGCTCACTGACAGAACCCACACTGTGAAAGTAGCAGACTCCAAATCCGAATTCAGACCAGTGACAAGTGGAGAACCACAGGGTTCAGTCCTGGGTTTTCTCCTGTTTGGTATCTACTTCTCAGAAGTGCAGGCTAACACAGAAGGTCTTTGGCTAATGAAGTTCGCAGATGACTGCAAACTAGGAGCCATAATCAAAACTCCTAATGATGTGGACATCCTACAAAAGGGCCTCACTGTGACAGATGCCTGGTGTCAAAGCCATGGCCTCAAGCTCAATGTCAAAAAGTGCATTGTCATCCCTTTTGGTAAAAACTCTGTACCCATGAACTACCACATAGGCGGTAGTTTACTTAACACCAAAAGTGTGATAAGAGACCTTGGGACACAGATGGACAGTAGTCTCTCCTTTGATAATCACATCACCACAGTCATCAGGAAATCCTTCTACATGGCACATCGCATCACAAAAGGTTTCTCCTCCAAGAAAAAGAAGATCATTGTTCCCCTCTACTCGTCACTCATTAGACCCATTATAGAATACAACACCCCTTTTGGTATGCACCTTACAAGACATCTACAACAACTAGAAAGGCTGCAGAAATACCTCACAAAGAGGATTGCTGGCCTCAAACAGATGCCCTACGCAGACCGTCAAAAAACTCCAGCTTTACTCCGTTGCATATCACCTACTCAGAGGAGATCTCTGCCTAACATACAAAGCTATGTCAAACCCAGAGCTGTTGGACATGCTCCACTTAAAGGAATCCCAATCCCTCCGAGTTACATGCTCTAGGGACCTAAACCTTGTCACCACAATAAACAGAACATGCTGGAGGGATAGATTCCTGTCCATGAGACTTCCCATACTCTGGAACAAACAGGTCTATATTAGATCACTGAATGCTTAAAAAAGCGAATGGGGATTAATCGACCCTATGTAAGCGAAAGCTTCCAATTTCAAACTGTCAGAACAGCAATTTTTTTTCCTACAAAAAAAAAATAATAAAACACTTTAAACATTACATTAAGTGAAAGAATTCGCTTAAAAGCAGTATCGATATTTTGCTGTTTCAGGCTTTTGAGTTCGACCAAGACGCATTTGAAAGAATGCATCTTCGGTCTTCTAATAGGAAAACGGAACAAACTACCTATCTATTATCAAACAAAGCTCCTCATTAGCACTCTTCAAGAAAAATCTTGATGATTGGATGGGAGATAGGAAATTCTCCCCGGGAATCACTTCTGTGGCTCTGCTCGACAGGGGCACAGGAAAATAATTTTCTTGGGTGGCGAAAGCCAGGGTATCTTTTTGGCTAGGTTTATGTAGGCCCTAGGGCCAATAGCCTAGTACCTACCTATGAACCTACAAGCTGGAGATTGTAGAGCACTACAGAGTGGACAGGGACATACTACAAGAACTAGTTGATCTCTGCCGACCCCAACTCAGACCTAGAGCCAACAGAGGGAAACCCATCCTAGTGGAAACAAGCATATGTGTAGCTCTTAGGATATTAGCTACAGGTACTTTCCAAAGACCAACTGGGGACATGTTGGGGGTCTCACTGGCATCAGCATCCAGGGTACTCCACCATTTCCTGGATGCCATGCTACCACATGCCAGTGAGCACATTTATTTTCCCCTCACCCCTGAAGTGAGGGCCAGTAGTATGCAACACTTCTACCATGTAGCACACCACCCTGAGGTGCTGCGTGCCATAGATTGTACTCATGTTCACATCAAGGCACCACCCAGTTAGGAGGGTAGAATCTATGTCAACCACAAGAGGTATCACTCCATCAACTGTCAGGTTGTGTGCAATGCCCAGGGCATCATCATGAATGTGTGTGCAGGCAGCCCTGGCAGTTATCATG